>NW_021848451.1:52659-55523 GCF_003651465.1 Formica exsecta | reverse complement strand
ATAAGTTATTGGAACTGATTAGTACCATTGATGCAATTAAAATAAGATAATACATTGTATGTTTTGTAAGAAGAACTTTTATGGTAGAACATCCTTTTATATTTAATCTAATATTTATGCGTGTTGTGAGATAGGATATATATATATATATAGTACTATCATATGATAAGAGCCAATCATGAAATTAGAACAAAAGATGTTGTATAACAATCGTTTTGTCTAGAAATGGTTTAAACAATATTTTTGCTGCGATAGAGCTGTGATAGAAATGATGATTCTTAAATCTGGTTTATCAATATGTTATTATAATGCGAACATTTTTACACAATTAATATTTCTTATATATTCCTCATACACATATATGTGTGTATAATATTATACATATAATATTGACATGAATTTGAAAATTTTTCTATTGCGTTTATGTGCTATTTCTTGCATAAAATTCTACATAGCTGTTATAGTCATGAGTCACTATAGTGACAACTAAGTAAATCATATTTATAAATATTAGATCCGGCGGTATATAATCTCTCGTAATTATAGTATATTTTTTATACTTGATATTTTTCTTACAAAGATAACCGATGCATATATATACTTCTCGTAATAGAGGCGAATGCGCTGAATTTATATGCCGGCACGCCTCCGATTCTTATTCCTAGAATTTCGCGACTTTAGTCTTAAAGAGTTTTATCTCGTGAAAGAATGTACTTCAATTATGAAGACAATCATAGAAGAAAAAAACTGTTTGTGCAAACAGCGTGTAAACTTTAATAATAGATTTTTTATAACAGCATTTTTTATTCAATGATTGCATGCTTTTGAGATAAAATTCTTCGCGTTTTTAAATAAAATTCCCTTTTAATATTATTGACAAAAAATTTAGTAAATTTCACATTTGAAGCATGCTTTGCACAAATTGCGAGTTATCGTCTACTCTTTTGTCTAAAATAATTCACGATTGCATTTTAAAGCATTTTGATTATTATATTCGATTATTAAATGCCATATTTTTTCAAATACCTTTAACTTTTTGTTATTATTACACGGATGATTTTTCAAAAGATCTTTATATTTAAGATTTTCTCGTTACATAAATATCTTTCGTTACAGATCATTTTCTCATTACATAAGTTTTGAAAAGATTATCTTTATATTTTCCAATTTCTATAACTGGATAAAAGTGTTACGCCGTGCCATTATTTATTCGAGCGCGAATGTAGTATTAATTGTGATCATGTGATTTCTGTAAGAATCTATTAATCATAATTATTATATTAATTATTATTATTATTATTATTATTAATACGAATAAATTCACCAAATAACTTTGAATAAATTAAATTAAAAACATGAAATCTCATATATTGTTGCGTTCGTTATGTAACTGTATCTTATTTCTTAATTCAATGATTAATCTATTCTTGCAGAACGTCATCCGCTAAACATAAAACATTGTGCGGAGCAGAGTGCAAAACTAGAGAGAGGGAGAAGGGGCACAAGATCATTTATTTTTCGTTTCTCAAATTTTTTCCTCGAAATATCGAAAACCGTCGAATATTGAAAGAGAAAAAAAAGCGGATCGATAGACATGTGCAACGAGCGTCGTCGAATGAGTCAGATTTCCAGGAAGAGAGTCCTGGCCATCGTTGAGTACAAAATACACACACACACACACACACACACATACGGTCATTGATATATACATATACGTACGCAATAAACGTATTCACACAAGAATAAGCGGTAAGCGCAAAGGCGGAGCGCGCGGCATCAGCGGTGCGGGATGCGCGTCGCGAGCGGCCGAACGTGTCATGTGTGCGCACCACAAAGTGAGCAGCTTGGCACTTGCAGTTGCAGGCTTTAGGCCTGAATAAGGGGAGGAGCCTCGTGCATTTCCTGCTCCGCGCGCTCTCGCGTCTCCCCCATATATCCTGTCTCTACATCGTATATATACATATATCGCGCGGAACGGCCGCGCGACGCCATCTTGGTCGCGTGTGTGCACTCGCGTTCGTGTTTTCTCGATTTTTTCCCTTTCTTTCTTTTTTTTTTTTTTTTTTTTTTTTTTTTTTTTTTTTTAAGCCTTTTCCACCGAACCCGCACTTTCGCAGCCTGTCGGCCTGGGTCGCCAGGGTCGCCTTGGATCGCCGCTACCAACGATCCGCGTTAACCATCCTTCGGAACGGAGAACACCGAAGGGGTGTTGCTCGAGATGGCTTCTGCGATGTTAGGATAGCGTCAGTTTTCACAGTTATCCCCGCCGAAGCTTGATATTGATGCGAGCCGATCTGCTCGGCTTTTTTAGAGTACTATTTCTTCTCGTTATCGAATCCATTTCGAATAATATATGAATTTTCTCTGTATATAGTCATAGCTTAGCCGAAATCGATCAATTGTATTTTTAGAAAGATGTCAAGTACATACAAATTAACATAGCACTGTAACTAGCAACTGAATATTTTACGGTATCGATTTCGTTTGCGTTATATATGTATATTATTATATGTTGCACATCAATTTTTTTATAAATACTATTTGTCGCGTTTGTGAAAACTTTTGGAAGATGATCCCTTGACGCATAAAATGCAAACGAAGCATTTGCACCCCGATATCGTCTCGTGAATTGTTATTTCAGCGCAGAGATAAAGGACCGAGATACTAACACGCGAGGAAAGAAAATATTGTAATTTCACCGCGAGTCCGTAATTGCCGGTATTTATTGCGCCCGCGATGGATTATCGTCGACGCGTTATTCAGTCGATGGGTCGTTACAGCACCGAATCGATAGACCGTAGACGCGTGATTAACAGGCTGGCGGATTTACTGTTACGACACTGTCGTTTCAATATGAGGGAAAG
>NW_021848451.1:39791-52225 GCF_003651465.1 Formica exsecta | reverse complement strand
AAAGAGAGAAAAGCCGGTAATAAAAAGTCCGCGGCACGCGGTTTAGCATAATAAAAACGTGTTGCGCGTCCGGCGTTCGTTGTGACGAACGAATGCCGATATTTCGTGCGCGTGATACGTGTGTCGTGCGACCGATAAAAATTGTTCAACAGCACATACATACATACATACATACACACGTGGGAATATGCAGTTGTTACGTTTTCCTCCCTCCCGTTATCGATATTCGAAAGTGGTATTAAACGGACTGACAGTTATCGATACCGCGGATCGGCCCGGCCGGCCGTGTGCATTATTAAGCATTGTTAACTTTATACACTTGTGACATATACGCCGCGGATATTATCACGATTTAAGCACACGCGGGATATGCCGTCGCCGCCGACTACACGTATACGTACATCGCGCACGTGCACTTAAACTGCCGAGTGTAAAGTACGCGGGCTTGTGGAGCTTTGCGCTTTAGACACACACCGGCTATCTTGATTCGCGATATGAAAAAAAAAAAAATGAACCTCTTTTTTTATGCATCGGCGAAGCTAAATAAAAAAAGAGCGTACGTCGCGACACAAAGTTTCCGAGATGCTAATCCGTTCTCGCGCGCAACCTTCCAACTCGTAAATTGCGGTCGCCGGGTATATACATACATATATATGCGGAATTCTCGTTCGGTAATCGGAGAAATACATGAAAAAAGCGTCCACACGATATCGGCCGCGTACATGTTCGCTGATAACGAGAATCATCGGAAAATGCATATTGATATAGCTACGGCTTTGGCCATTTCATTCTTAAGGCAAAATGTGCGAAATATATGTAAAAGAAAATTTAGTTACATTTCTTAACAATAATTACTTATAAATAATCTGCAACTTATAATGATTAATTTCCTAAAAATTTTGTTATAATAGAATGTCATCTTCCAATCTAAACAATTGGAAATAGCTTGAACTTTCTGCTCTATAAATGTTCTATAAATCAGACTTAAATATGACAATATATATATAATATTATTTATCTAAGATGTGCCTCACAACATAAATAATATTTTGATTCGTACGTATTTTCTTTATCGGACAATTTTTAATTTACGCTCCCAATTTAATTACACTATTAAATATAAATATAATAGTAACTAATCATAGACTTTCGATTAAAAAAATATAAACGACACAAAAAATAATGATTTGCGTTATAAAAAATTTCTATTAAATCAGCATACACATATGATTTTCTCTCTTACTGGCTTGAAAGTGTTCTTTTCACGATCAACTTTATACGCGCTTAGTATTATTACAAGTAATTGTCATTTCAACATGGCGGACTATAATTGGCCATCTCTTAATGCCAGTTTATGAGATAAAGTAACGACTTGCCGACAAAACGCAGTAATGGGATAAATTACATTAACTTTCCATCCCGCGCGTGCATACCTCTATGCAATTACTTCGGAAAATACCGCGTTATTTTTCTAATATGATTATTTTGAAATTGGTATATTTTTCTTTTTAATGTTCGTAAAACATTGATTTTTCATGGCAAAAATATAGATTATAAAATGAAATAAAAGTACGTATATCAAGCGACGCGGTAGCGTCGCGACGCCAAGTATATATAAAAATTCGTTTTATAATTATTTATCATATAACCAAAATTTTGATAATCGTTGGAGTATACTTTTTCTCTCTGCCTTTTCTTGTTGCATTATTTATAATAGTATAGGTACACTTCGATTGATTTTTGATAAATTTAAAAAATGTTATCCAAAGAATGCGTGAATTGTTTTTAAAATTAAAATTTTAGTGATGTATTACTTTTCTTGGTTGGATCAACAATAAGAATATTTCGCTAGATGGCCCTTAACTTCCAGCTGCAAAAGCGGAAATAAACGATTTTAACGCAGCCATATCTTCATCTGAAGGCTACGTTAAAATTTTTCACATGATGCTTTTCTTATGTACCGACACTTAATACTAATTATCTCATGTGGTACGTGCGTGATTATAGTATGCCTTCGTAAATTACAGGATGTTGTGGAAGTGATCCGTATGAACTCTTCTAGTTTTCAATAAAAATTAAAGATTAAAAGGATTGATAGAAAACGAAGGAATTATAAATATTACGCGAACGCAGTAGTCTTTTTTATGTTTTTCTCGTTGTTATGTTAGCAATGCAAAAAAGAAAATCGATTGCTTTTTATCGATATTTGCGACAGTGAAATTGCGGTGAAAAATACAGTACGGCAAATTTCCCAGGCAATTATGACCTCCTTATGAAATGTTTCATATACGAAAGAAGCCGGACGACCACGCATTTCGAGGCGTCATGCTTACGTGATCAACATTTTCTTTTACTTTACGTAATGTAAATCTCGCAGTCATTTCATGCGATTGTTAATATTATCAGGCCGTGGAATTATGGGTTTAAAAAGATATGAAACTACACACTACACAATAAATTTCTTAAAGATTATATGTATATGACCTATTTTTGATTTACAAAAAAATTTGTACATTTAATATCGGCAAAATTGTTTGGATTTTTTTTTTTTTGATGATAAAATTATAAATAGCAATAAATAGTAAATTTTTTTAGAACACTTCGTACATTTGAAGTGATTTTTCAATTAACATTAAATTAACAATTAAATTCATATTTAAAAATAACAATTAAATTTATATTTAATATTATTAAACTGTTTGACAACGTTGTGTTATTGTTGAATTTTATTACACTTTTAACGTAACGTTTATTAAATTAAAATAGTGACATCAGACTTAAGCATTCTTCAAGAAATACTTCGAACTATTTATAGCGAGTGATATGATAAATACCTCTGAAACATTTCGTGCAAATCGTGTGATTGATGCATATTCAGTAGAGAGAAATTGACCGGTACATGGTACCTGTTGACTTCTGACGTTAATTCCCGTTGCCAACTTGTCATCGTACAGGTAGTTGAACTCCTTGACGACGGAGGCTGTCTGGTCACGCAGAGGTTACGTTTTGTTGTACACGATATTTTTGCATGGATCTCGCATCGTAAAGCGCGAACTTACGCAACACTTGTAATCGTTTTGATACGGTTTAAATATAAATATAGAAGACACGAATACACATACACTCGTTCTCACATTACACGTACGGGCGCACATACATATATGTCTGATATTAATGATCATAAGCTTAATTAGTGGTAGAGATGGCAATAGTTATTTACTATAATTTTGTTTTTGTTACAAAATTTTAATAATTGCATTACGTATTTTAACGTATTTTAATTTTGTAGCATAATAGAAGTAAATTATAAAGTAAGTAAAAAACATTATTTATCACCTGCAAGCAAGAACTTTTTTGCTCTGATATAAATAGGATGCCTCTTACGTTCTCGGAAATTGCTGCATAAATGCCATTATTTATCATTGGCAGAGTATAAGAAATAACGTTAAAAAAGCAACTAGCCAATTATATAATTTTCATAGTTTTTTCCTTCCACACAAACGTTTCAATTTCGATAATCGGCGCAGCAAATGTCAAAATATTTAATTCTTCTAATCTGAAATCTCTATACATTAAAAAATCAATTTAAATTTAATATAATTAATAAAATATTATAATTTTAAACATCTAGTATAATTAATAAAGTTTAGAACATTTAAAATATTTGCTGCATGAAAGACAATGATGCAGAGTATGTGTTAGATCTATTTCATTCAGTTATGTTTTATTATATATATATTCCCTGTATTTAGTTTTCTGTCTCTCTTTTCTCATTTTTGTACAAAAAAAAAAAGAAAGAAATATATATAGCCAAAGAAAAAAAATGGCTATTTCCGCGATTCATGCAATTTTTGTGTAACAGTCGTCTCTGCCGCGGATGCGACTGTCGTTACATTCCATTATCCGGTGCTCCGATGAGGAGTAAAATGGCGAACGGTCGGACACAGGCGTTGCCTGTGTGAGACTTTCCTCGAATAAGTGGCTAACCTAATTATCGGCGGGTAATTTGACGTTGGGCGATGATGGCGATCGCGTGTAGGTATATTTACGCCCCGAAACAAAACCCAAAAAGGCGAGTAGATCCGAGTAATTTCAGAGTAATTGCTCGTCCATCGGGCCTAGGAGCGGCGATCCTTCGGCGATCTATCGACCATTCCTCTCCACGTTGAGGGAGAATAAGCGTGTTTCCTTCTGGCTAGCGTGAGGCCCATCCCAGCTACCGGCATCCACGGATTGGAATAATTTTCGACGGCGGTGGCGGCTGATGATTCTAAACGTCAGGACGAGGAGAGCGCGTCCCGATCCGCCGATCGCCGTCGCCATGTTTTATTCATCGAAAAACCAGGGAAAATAACGGCATGATCGAGGTAAAGACGATTCGAATGAGCGGCCGGTGATGCAATTTAAATATGTTTCTGACGTACGGTCGCTGTTATTTTCTCAGGCTGCAAATCACTTTTAATATTCTGGAAATCGTCGGGTAGTCGGAGCGATTACACGCACAATTTTGTATTCCTATAAAGTAACTCGCGAAGTGACTCGGGACTCGTAATACCCATAATATGAAGAACGATCTTTCGTTTCGCTAAGTTTATGAAATTTTTTTATCCAAAATTTCCCTCATATGTACGGATTAATCCTATAACCGACAGATTATTTGACGCAAATGAATAATATGATTTTTCAGTAAAGTGTTGTATACAGGCCGGGAATCTCTCATACTATTTCAGATTTTTTTAGAGAGAGAAACGCTGTCTCTGCAATATATTCGAATCATAACATAAATTATTATACCGCCGGCTTGAGATCAACGATGAGGAAACATTCAGATGTCACGTGTTTATGGATTATGCGCTTGCGCGTGTTTTAAGTGTTTAATTGCGATAAGAATAGGTGCACATCACGCAATAGTTCGTTTCGTTTCGAACGTGACTTTAATCGTATCACACACTAATTACTTATATATTCGCCCTACATTTGAAAAGTTATCCGTCATCTTGCATATTGTAACATATATTTAACTGCTCTCTACGCGGATTTGATATAATAATTGTTTTTATATTTGCACAGAAAGTTACTGTATATTAATAGATAAAAAAATATTTCAAAAAATGTGGTAAAATTGCCGGATATACATTTCATAATTATTACTTGCAATTTTTGACAATATTTGCTAAATGGTTTTGCATTTCTTTTTGATTTTTAAACATAGTAAAAATAAAAAATGAAAGAAAAAATTGCGACAGTTCTTTACAAATATAAAATAATTATTTTCAAATTTTTTGGCGGATTTAAACTTGATTACTCAAATAAATTATTTTGTGAAAACATAGTGGTGTAAAAATTAACGTAATTTTCTGAAACATAATTATTTTGCGTCATAAGGCTTTGGTCCATATGTCCAAATAAAAATAAATAATTAGATTATATTTATATTTTAAAGTAAAAATGGCGCGCACTAATCTTTTCGATCTTATGTGTCATTTATAATAACAAACACACGATATACGTAACTCCGAGGACTGAATCTCTTTGAGAACTAGGGCAGCATGATATCCGTGACACCAGTTATTAAACGTTGCAGCCTTTTCCAGCTATTAAAAGAACTCCGTTAATAATTAGTGAATTAATAATAATTATTAGCGCGTGCAAGAGTGGATACGGACAGTTCTATGCGAGTTTTCCCAGACAATGAATCGAAGACTTTCTTGTTATGTCACACGTGTGCGAAAAAATACGGTGTGATATTTCACAAAGTCGCAAACATTCGTCCTAAATAAAAAATACGACTTTATGTCGTATTTAATAAATGACAATATTTATTTTTTTTTTACAATATAAAAAATTTTGTTTTTACTTTTATTTAAGAAAATTGTAGATTTTACGCATATAACGATCTTGGAAGCCGACGGCAACCTGCTGGCCGTCGGATTCTGAGGATCAAAAACATAAAGATTATTTACACCACATATAAATTGTGTGACATATGTAGTCCGCGTATTGACAGCTCCATCGAAAACAGCAAAACTTTCGCGATTATTTTTTATTCAATTGCCATTATTATTGAATCCGATGACATATTATAATTTTTTTTATGTTCTATAGAATATATAATATCTTTCATAATCGTGAAAAAATCTTTTAGAATTGTAATATGCTCGGCAAAACTGAAATAGAGTATAACATAAAACCATAAAATAGTTTTACAGATGTTTTGAGTAAAACGTTATAGACGCCATTAAATCTTCGTATGGGAAACCGTGTTTTAAGACGCGAAAAGCGAAAGATGTTAGAGAGAATCACGTATCTCTTAAAATTTTTAAATAAAGGTATTTTCAGCGCGTAACAATGCAATAGTATGGAAAACTTCGATGTGACCATGTCATATAAATTTTATATTCGCTGCTCTGCACGAGAAATTTTCTGCATCTTTTTTTCACGACCGTTCTCATCGATAAGTCATCAGGATAGCGTGTATCATCCACAATGCACGATGTTTGCTTTACATTTGAGTTTACACAGTCAGTATACTGTAATTAAGTGCCAGGATACGTGCTGAAATCGATAGGACATGTTTAAGAGATTAATGTCAGCGCGAAATACATTTCCTCAGTAAATTTTAAAAATTCTATAATATGTAGATTATAATTTTACCATTAATTACGAAGTAAGAGAAAACGTTGATATCAAATAATTTATTCGATATTGCATGATTGCTACTATAAATGTATAGTTTAGTACCAAAAAAAAAAATAATGAGGTTGATTGCAAACCATATTTTTGTTGTTGCAACAGATAATATCTAAAGAAAAGGGCGTTAAATCTAGTAATTTATGTTTATTTTGATATAAACATTAAGATCTTACAACACGAAATAATTAAGTTTTAAAAGATTATATCGATTTCTTTGCAGTTGTGTATTTTTATGAAACAAATTATTTATTTAGGTCACTTGTAAATTAATTCAGCCTTTAAATTCATGTGGCCTATTAAAAGACTGTTATTTATATTGTAATTTTCTATTATATTTATAGCGATTTATAATTTTCATTTATTGATATAACAACGAAAGATTTTTATTTTCTTCGATGTAAGAAAGTAAACCAGGTTAACTTTTCTTTGGCAGATTATCTGCAAAATAATCTCATGTATTTTATAAGAAAAAATATACAGCGATTGACATGAATGCATATCAACAGCTAACTAGTCTGTTGAAACAATTTCGTTTTGAGAGAATGTGCATTGAAATTGAATATTTTGGAAATATACATTGCTTTATAAATTACAAGATGAAAGAAATACGCTGTGAAAATTATATGTACCCGATAAGTTTTCGATTTTTCTTGTCATAGTATTTAATAAGGCGGTTCAATTTGTTGTCCCTCAATGTATGGTCTTTTTATATAAGAGTAAGAGCAATTTAGCTAACTGACGTAAATTTTAGTATGATTCTTTTGCCCATGTTCGCTTTATAGCTAATATCGCGTGCTTCATGTGCATGCGCTTCGAGATAACGCTATCAATGAGGTACATTGCGGTACTGCCATTGATATCATAGAAATTAATAGGTGCCACGAAGAAACCCTTCGAAGGAGATTGCGCCCCAGAAATTTTTAACGTTGTGAAAAACAGTCCTTATGCAAATTTATGGAAATTTAACAACTAAATATACTAAATCATGCATTTATATCATTTTCTCTTGAAATTTTCAATGTCATTAAAATACAACTTTCATCTCTGTCGAGAGGAAAACCAGCAGGATGATAAATATAGTATATAACAACTAATAAAAAAATGCACGTTAACTTAATTATTAATACACGATTTTTAATTAGTTTATTTTAGTTAATTTTTAAAAAAACTGTATTTAATACTGTCGAGTATTATTTAACAAAATCTTGATTTTTGCATCTGTCTCGATATTGTGTTTATGTATTAGATTGAAAAAATAATAAATATATTATATTTTTTCCTATCTTCTCTATCGTCTGATAGAACGATAGCGGCTGGGCATCTCGCGTAATAATATATTTTTTGTATATTTTAAATATAATATGAATGAAAGAGATGTGATTTTTACGCGCATCCCCTTTTCTTCTCAAGACAAAATGTCGACGATCTAAATTAGGTATTTAAATGGACAAGCGGGAGGAATTGCGCGTATCGTGCTTCGCAAGATGACCTTCATACTGCCTCGCTTGCAGAGATCCTTTCATCCCGGGTATAACTCATTATACTTGCCGCCAATTTATTCATTATCGCACCTCCGCTCTGCAATTCCTTCGCTTCGCCGTCTCGGTCATTCGGCTCGAAAACGACGGTTCGCAACGCTATCCTCGGGAGATTTTTCTTACGTGCATGCATAGAAATTCCATGGTCGTCCAACACAGTTCCACACATGGGAAACTGACAATAGACGCGAAGACGCGTAAAGTGACTGTGTTATGTTATATGCTTTTGCAATTGCAGAGATGAGTTTTATTCTCTGTATTCACAGGAAAATTAATAAATATTTTAAAATTGAACACCCAAATGTCCTGCAATATATCTAAATTTAATCATAATATATTATTAATTTGGCAACATTTTTAAAAGCTTTTATGTCGAATTAATACCATAAAAAATAGAATTTTAACTCCACTTAAAAATTTAATAATAACAGCAATAGGCTCAGAGTATTAACAATTAAGTAGGAAAACTGGCAAATAAGAGCCA
This sequence comes from Formica exsecta, assembly GCF_003651465.1. Taxonomy (NCBI): domain Eukaryota; kingdom Metazoa; phylum Arthropoda; class Insecta; order Hymenoptera; family Formicidae; genus Formica; species Formica exsecta. The sequence continues at coordinate 43,510 of NW_021848451.1, read as the reverse complement.
AAGCACGAGTATTGGTGCATGAACTTATTATTGTTACGTTTTAATAATAAATATATATCAAAAATGTACGATTTTAATACATATTTATTACTAAAATTTAACAATAATAAGTTTCGCAACGCTATCCTCGGGAGATTTTTCTTACGTGCATGCATAGAAATTCCATGGTCGTCCAACACAGTTCCACACATGGGAAACTGACAATAGACGCGAAGACGCGTAAAGTGACTGTGTTATGTTATATGCTTTTGCAATTGCAGAGATGAGTTTTATTCTCTGTATTCACAGGAAAATTAATAAATATTTTAAAATTGAACACCCAAATGTCCTGCAATATATCTAAATTTAATCATAATATATTATTAATTTGGCAACATTTTTAAAAGCTTTTATGTCGAATTAATACCATAAAAAATAGAATTTTAACTCCACTTAAAAATTTAATAATAACAGCAATAGGCTCAGAGTATTAACAATTAAGTAGGAAAACTGGCAAATAAGAGCCAAAGCACGAGTATTGGTGCATGAACTTATTATTGTTACGTTTCAATAATAAATATATATCAAAAATGTACGTTTTTAATACACATTTATTACTAAAATTTAACAATAATAAGTTCGCGCATCAATACCCGCGCCTTGATTCTTATTAGTCAGTTTTTTCACTTAATTAAAATTTAATAAAATAATAGAAACACATACACATATTAAAAATATTATCCTTACGTATTTATCTGATCTTTTCATATAAAACAAATATAAAAATGTGCGCGCAAGCAATGTGTTATGTATGACAATAATTGATATAAATCATATATACTTCTATAAAACATTTGAACATTTTTGCATGTAATATTACGATGTATGTTATAGATAACAGTTTTTTAATTGGAAAATTTTTTTTTATTAGCATATAGTATCAATTAACATTAAGCTTTCTATTAAATACGTCTTAACAAAAAAATCGTTTTCAAAAAACAGAAAAATATACGTAGAATGATAAATCTATGTGTAATCATAAATCATAAATCAATAGTTACGTAGAAAATGCTTTTGATAGCAATTAATATTTTCTATTTTGATCTAAAATAAATATGAAAGCAAATGCAATCTATAATCATACAAAATTATGAATACAATATAATTTTTTACGAATTTGTAAAAATATACAACTACTATAAAGCGTAAGACTTTGAATCTTTATAGCTGATTTTATATAAATCTCCTCTGATTTATGTACATTTATATAAATAAAAGTAACTTAAATAATATTATAAAAAATGTGAAATTGATTTAGAGAGGACATTTACTTAATGTAAATATACAAATTACAATTTCTGTATTTACAACAATTTACAATTCAATTCTAATAATTTATAATAAGAGATTAAACAGACTGATATATATTTTTTATAAATTTGTATAATACAATATCATATGTTTACCATCGCGAAAATTTCCTTGAATGTTTTGCGGTAGCAGCATTTAAGACTTACAATTAATCAGTCAAATGTCTTGTAAACGAATGTTTATTTTAATTTATCTTAATTTTAAAAATTTATGGTATTGCTAGTTTTTGCGAGGAAGGAATTTCTGCTTTTAAGGGTTAACGCATTTTCTACGCGTGAATTTCGGTCAAAATTTTCATTCTCTATGCTCGTATATACGTTTGTGATCACGGATCGGCCGCCACGTTGAAAGCGATTTCCTTGTCAAGACGAAGCGACGGGTCGAACGAAAATCCGAAGCCTTAATAAGCGCCGTGGGCGCACTGTGTTTCCCTTACACATCAAGACAAGATACCGTCCGTCTCTTTCGTCGGCGCTGCGCTTTATTGGGCCTCCCCGAAACACAAAACAGTCCGACCACGACGGACAGAGTTCTCTGGAACGAAGCATAGGCGGCATTATATAGCGCGTCCCGACTTCTTTATATCGTGAAATTGGGTTGTTAAAGAATTACGCCGAATTCCGTGGTCCCATTCCGCGCAATCATTCCGTAGAAGCGCTTCTTTCAGGTCAGTTCCGCGACCCCCCTGCTCCCATTCCTCTTCTCTTCGCCCTTTCGATCAACATCTTCTAAGACATCGCAGTGCGTCTTTTGTGATTGTTTCAAGGAGAAGGAAGTTAATTGATATAATGGGAAGACTATCGTTTTGAATGTCTCAATATGAAATATTTCGTAATAATAGTTGGATACACATTCTGGAGATTAAAATTAAAGTTGAAAATCTCTTAATATAAACGAAAATATCGAGATCACTTTTAAGTTATAAAAACAATGCAAATTGATCAACTTATACATTCAGATCTGCATACACACAGAAAAATACATACTATATACAAGTAAATATTACTTGTTTCAAGTATTTCATAAGTTCATATATCCGCAAATCTATCATAAGTTCATCATAAGCATCAAATTTATTCAAAATATATTCTGAATCCTAATAAATTTAATATTTCAATCAAGAATATTAAATTATATAATTGAAAGAAATACATTAAATTTTTCTGATCTAATAAATTTTCTTACATTAAATTAACCATATCTGACTTTTCTTCGATAAAATTTTATAATATTCTTCAAAAGAAAATATTTACTTTTTTTGAGTACATGATAATGAGTATTTTTAAAATTTGTGACGAGTCTATTTTAAGACTATTATTAAAAAAAATATTCTTTGTTAAAGATAACTGTTACTTAAAAGAAGTAAAGTAAACTGAGTAATCATTTTACTTAGCAATAGAATAATATTTTTCTGTGTGTAATTTCGTTTACACGCGTATCACAATCTGTCATTTGATATTAATTACTTTATTTCAAAAGAATTGTTAAATTTAATATCTGTTTGATAAATTAAATTTATTTTTGATGGAAAAGAGTATATATGTGAAAATTAATTTATTATTATTATTTTAGCTTTGTATAATATATGTGATTTTTTAACAAAGGAAAAATAAGATTAAATTGCTACATTTAAAAAATTTTTGTATGGCTCTATTAAATTTTCTTTAGAATTTTCGTCCTCTGAAGAAAATTGGAAATTTAATCTAAATTTAATAGCACAAGTTTTAAATGCGCAAGAATTGAAACATCATTGATGTTCCTTTTTGATTTTTCGATTATCGATGCTTTTTGCGTTTTCGTTATCACGCGTTGTTTGCACTTTGGATATCAGCGAAGAAGCAAAAACCCGAATTATAGCGTAATTTATGATGCAAATATTTTTAATATTATTCCATCCTTGACATTCGTGAATCGAATCCGCTCGCGATTACGCGCTTCGATAACTATCGGTATAGCGGAGTAATTTACTGCGAATAGCAAGTCGCGAAGTTTGAAAAGTGCCGGTATCGATCAGAGGGACGCGAAACACGTGCATTACACGTTTGACGTATCGTGTCTCGTGTTGTCCCGGCACCGCACAACTTTAATCGCGATATCGTAAATTCGTTGGAACACAACGGCTTTTATTAAACTTTAGAACATGATTTACGCGGGACGACTGATTGCAGACTTAAATTGCGATTACAAGTATAACGTCTACCTCTTGCGTCCTTTAATAGGTCGTTGAAAAATCAGAATATTATGATCATTCTTCGCGCGCGTAAACTATAATGGCTTATATCAACATTTTTTCCTAATATTAATATTGTAATCAAATTAATATATACATTTATTTTATCTAAGTTTCTTATATTAAAATTTTTTTTAAT
>NW_021848451.1:20431-38966 GCF_003651465.1 Formica exsecta | reverse complement strand
TAATTTTAATATTTCTTATTTTTATTTATACATTTTATTTTATTTTATTATCGTAAAGTATTTTATGTAAAAAAACAATTACTCTTTCTCTCTTTTTGCTTTCTATATGTGAAACATGTACATTTCAAAAGAAAAACATGAACGTGAAAATATATGCTTGCTATTACCAAGAAAAAGGTCTCGTGTGGTGAGGTAGCGAGATTTCATCAGCTGGAAAGGAAGCCACACTAAATACTTTAATTATTGCAGCCAGGTTGCAGACGCAGCCATCTTGGGCATGTGTCGGCGCTGTGATGGATACTTCCGATCATTATATGAACGTATTCTTTAACGTACAATATTCTCAACATCTTGTTAAGAACATCAAAAATTTCAGCAAGATTGCAACGTTCTTCTGGATGAATCTTATTGTTAGACATTGTAAGAAACATATATGCATTATTATTTCATTATCGTAAAATTTTATCTTATCCGGTCTCACAATGAGTTCTTACTATCTTCGAATTGCAACTCCGTTTGATTTTTATTTACAAACCAAATATATATATATATATATATTTTAATATATATATATTTTTTTTTTTTAATTTAAACAATATTATGATTGTTATATAACAATTATAATTATAAATCAAACAATTATATTATTTAAAATAGGAAAGTTGAAAAATCGATATTCATCGGAGCAATGTATCTCGGATCGAAAACAAATAATGCTCACATCCTTCTCCGGGTGTGTCAAACTTTCGCAACCGCGAGTCCTTTCAACGAGAGCAACGCGCTACACTTTAATAATATTCTCCGTCTCAAGGACGACGATCCTGTCTATCGTCTTCCCGCATTCAAAACGTTTATCTAACAATTATTAAATTATTCCCGCGCCATCCTTCCGGGAATATAGTCGGCTCTCGATCAAACAAGTAGCAGCAGCCAATCCCCGCCATCGTGTGCGATTGACGACAATTTCAGCAGAGGCCCCTTTGTTTCTTTCGACATGCGTCGTCGACTTCTTCGAGTTCGATAATACTTTCCAATCATGGGATTATCTCTCCGTCTTGAAGAATAATCAGGAGGAGTAAAGGGAAAGAAGAAGACGCGTAGTTGCTGTCTTTCGCGATGCGCGGAGCGAGGGAAAGACGGAAAGAGGGGGAGGAAATCGGGAGAAAGAGAACGCGGCTGAGGAAACGGGGGTAGGAGCCGACGGTTGAGATGCTCGAGTATATATCGGGACAGAACCCGGGTGATACCGGGTGGCAAGGGAGAGATGGAAAGGGAGAGGAAGAACGTTGTCCGGGCAGACCGGGCTGTCAATCAACCGCGGGCTAGACTACCAATTTCTTCGCTCATAATTTCTGATAATTTCTCCGGACCGAGCGAACTGGCGCGACCAGCCTCGTTTCTCTCTCTCTCCTTCTTTTTTTCTCTCTCTTTCTTTCTTTTATCCGCGCTCTCCTCGGCCACGAAAATCATCATAAGAAGGTAATTGCACCGATCACGTACCAGCGGCTTGTATTTATCCTTGTTTCATTATAATAACAATGTAACGCGCGCCGCGCGGCCCGATGGAAGCCGGGGATAATCATCGGTTCGACAAACACATATACACACACACACACACACATACACACACATATATATACCATCGCGATACCAAGCTTGGTATGTATTTTTGCGACTCCGCTACGTATGTTTCAGACTAATTAGACAAACGTAACACGGGTGGGTAGGTAGAAAACCATGTGGGGCTGCGTCTTATTCTCCATCTCCGCTCTCTTCTCTATTCGCTTCGCGAGAAAGAGTGACTATTTTCTCGATAATGAAAAAATAACGGCTACGTAGATAATATTTAAAAAAATTATTATCGGTTTATTTATATTATCGATATTATTATTATTAAATATTTCACAATCTACGAAAACGCATTTTTAATGTCTGTACAAATACTAGAATTTATATAATTGCAACTAAAACGATTTTATTTAATAGGATCCCGCTTACGACGATTAAAGAGAAACATCTCCGAGAATGAGTAGAAACTCTATATTTTCTATATTTTTTATCTCGCGCGCTATAAGATTGCATGTTTCGAAAGAAGTAAAATAATATCTGTGACTATATTTGTGCTCAACAATTAGCAGGCGCATTAATTGCGTACGTTTCCTGGTATCTTGAAAGAATTGCGCTGCTTTTTGTCATTCTGCCACTTGCGTAGAGTTCAATGTACTCTCTGACTATCCGATATTGGCCCCAATAATCGCACGAGAACGATGAAACCTGTCGGCGACTATTGTCGTTAATTCGAAAGGCTCCGCGGTGGCAAAGTTCAGTGCTTCATATGACATGGCGCTTGTCTTTGACTTTGACTTGTCAAGCGGTAGTTTAGATTTAGATCTTTGGAGGTTGAGATTATGATTGTTCTCTTTTGTATTGCTAAATCTATTGGCAATTTATTCGCACATTTAATTACATACGGTTGGACGAATTCAACGATTTTCAATTATATATATTCTGTGTATTTGTAATTAATATAATTAAACTGCGCATAAAAGTATGCAAAAGTTTATGCCTATTCAATATAAAAAGATAGCATGAAATATTTTTTGTAAATGTGATATGTTTTTGTTCAACCATATAAAATTACAAAACAATATAATATATTATTATTTTTATTCTAAATCAATGAAAAAATTTTATCTAAGATTAACTTTTTCTATCACATTCAAGCGTGTGATTAATAAAGAAGTGAATTGTTAAAATAATAAATGCAATAGTGATAACAATTACAATTTATACATGAAAGAACTTTTGTGACAAAAATGCAAACCATTTCCGTCGCGCTTTATTATTTATATTTGTAATATAATGAGAAAGAAAGATCTAACCCTTATCTTGCTTATACATTTGCATAATATAAAAATGTGGTCGCTTTATAGCGAGATTGTTCATTTATTATTCGTATTTAATTAGACATGGAAATTATCACACGCTATTATTTACAACGTAAAATGAAAAATTGTTTGCCCTATGCAATTTTGTAAAACTTTATATCTTTTATGTATTAATATCTAAGGTGCTCATTAATTCATTTATTATAATTAAAAATTGTAAAGATGTAAAGATTTATGATAGCAGTTTTCTTTGAAATATTCTATTATAGTTAGCAATGATAATATTTTAATGATTTTGAAATAATTAAGAAAAGCATCTCGAGATTTACGTATAAAATAATATAAAATATTCTGTCCTTTATCTCTTTATACAAGGGAAATAAAAGATACAATTCTAGAAGTATATGATTATACCTGATTGATTTAAATCTGCAAAAGTATCTCGTCGAAAATTTATTTTGGAATCATCTCTGATATATCTACGAATATATCAATATAAAATAAGTTAAGATTTATTTTTGTTTAGATGAATATTCTATTAGAAATCAATTTTGCAAAATTATTTCTCAAGCAAAGAGTCTTGTCCCTGCGGGGACATAATAATTCCATGCGATGATATTGATACCGATAGAGTTGGAGCTAACAATTTTGTCACGACACGTGATCAGTAGCAGTTCGTTGTCGATTCAACGGGACGTCGCGTTTCTTTCGACGCCTCGGGGTTGGCGGGGGCTGTCTGATCGCAGCGGAAAAAGCGTTTTCATGGCGCATCGCGCATTACAAACGGCAGCGCCGCTTGTAAATGACACGCGCACGCGATGCATGTCGTGAAACTGCGAATCCGAGCGAGCCACATAACCGGGGATGGCAACCTTGTAATATTCTTTGCGCGGACGGGGACCAAATAAAAGTAAGGGCGAGTTCGTATATACACGCAGGCCGCGGTGTTGTTTGCATTAATTTGTACGCGAGTCGCGGAAAGAACGCGAAGAACCGAAGTTTGCTTCCATCCGAATAAGGAGAACGAGGAGCCGGCTTTTGCGGTGGACTAGTCGTTACTTTGAGACTTCATGGACAGGTTGTTTATGCATGTTCAAAAATTGACGGTCGAGGGACGATGCGCCGCGGCCGCACGTCACGAAGGTCCCGAGCCATCGAATTTTCGCCGAGATATTCTTTTCGTTTTTAGACGCGCTCTGCGAGACCGGTGGTTTGGAACGAGAGGTCGGGAAGAGTTGATTTCTTTAATACTTTCTTGAGAAAAAAAAATGCGGTTTTACGCGTTCCTGAAACGGAAGAATCTTTTGCAATCGTGCAAATAATTACACTATTAAAATAGTTTAACTATTTTCAAAGTTTTTTTAATTTATGGGAAAAGAAGAGATGATCTTATTTTTTACTTATATCAGGAATTATTTGTACTTTTTATAAAAGAAATGCAATTAAATGTAATTAAAGCTAGAATAAATTAAGTATATAATTTCAGATTTAGATTATATTATCTCATATTTAACACGCGTCTGGAATGAATTATTTTAAGTTTGAATGTCGTCTTTACACAGGATATTCCAATAGTTGAAGAATACTCTGTGTAATATATCTATAAATTTTCTGACAGATTAACAAGTTGATAGCCAAATCGAATATCAAAATATTGTCGGGATTATTTCGCACTTTTCCCACGCAAGAAGCTGAATGACAACTTTCGTTGCTTACGAGAACATAAATATTGATGCGACTATCCGTATCTTTGACGCTCTAAATGGTTGCCCGCTTCGGTTATCTAAAACTGGCACTGCTGATAATATTATGTAAAAAAGAGCCGTGGTGCGCGCGATCGCGTACCGTCTCCCAGTTGGTTACCCCCGGTCAGGTAGTGTAGAAGTAATTATTCATAGCACGCAATTACGAGCGGTGCCGCGGCCGTGTCGCGCGGGTGCAGCCGACGGTATCGCTGCATCAATTGCGGACGCTGGTCGCGACCCTGATTGCGGGCTCACGTTTCAAAACAATGATTTATCTAATTAAGCCGCACTTTTGCATTGTTAGCCCTCGCTTTCGTTATTGTACGCTCGCCCATTATCCCAGCGCGCCCATTACTTCCGAGGCACGAAATAGCGATAGACGACCGCAACTTTTCCCCTGCGATCGAGAGCGATTTTCTCTTCTCTCTTTTATTTTTCGTAAATCGCGCGTGATCGCACCTTTGCCTTGGTGACGCGAGGAAAAAGTTTCCCGGAAAACCGCGTACAGGAATCGCCCATTCCCGTCCACATAAGCGGAAACGCAGGTAACCACAAGTGCAATTATGGCACTCACTTCTTCTTTGATTTCGCGGAATTTCAAAGCGATTTCTTCGATCGTTGCGATTGCGAGAACTAATGATAAGCGCGATGCAGGAATCACTGATATGGATACAGAATATGAACTTCCGATTTTTATTTTCATGATGAATTCTTTGACTTGATTTATAATTGTTTCTCCTGAACCGAAATATCCACTCGGACGGTTTTTAAATTATAATTCACATACTAAATATCAATTAATTTTTTCGAAATTTTAAGTAATGTTTAATTACCGAGATGTTCACACAATGTAATATTAAATAGTTGCGATAAGAGCGATGAGATTTTCCGCGAAACTTTATGCAATATATTCGTAAAAGAGAACTTCTTATTATAAAATATTTTAGAAAATATTATTAGGAGAAAAATAAATTTAAAAAGTTGTCAAGGAATATGCAGTGGCAAAGGAAATTTTCTTCATGTTTTTGAATACTTACACATATCAATGATAAGAAGGAAAAATTATTAGATTGTGGGCAGGTGTGAGGCCTACCGGCAGATATTCTTTCTCATCATATACTGAAGGGATAGTCGAAGGACTCGCCGATAGATGGCGAATGTATTACAAAAGAGATGTTTTGTTATGCAACAATTCCTAGAAATTGTAATTTATATTTTAAGATTTGAAAATATTCAAATATCATGATAGATAATTTTTATTTTCTATGTTAACGCAAATTGAATATATGCTGTAATAAAATATTACGGTGTTAAATTTTATATAAAATAGTTTTTAGAACTTATTATATGTAACAATTTCTTGAAAATGATTTTAAATAAAAATTAACGGTTAATAAATCTTTTATCAAATTTTATTAAATTTTATCTTAAACTTATTATGAGATTTTAATACGTGTATTGTGCTAGCATGCTTTTTCATTCTTCTGCAAAATTCCTTTGCTCAAGTAAAGTGTAAAACGCATTGTATTATACGAATTGTGTAAGTACTAACTACGCCATGTGTGCAAATGACTCTCTGGATTCATGTAATCCTCGCGGTAGATTGATTCTTGCATCAACAAACGTCAAACAACTGTATATCGGATCCAATGTCCAAAGGAACATATAGTTACAAAGATCACGCTTCGTAAATGTCATGGATAAATGTTATTCTTGCAAAGAAAAATGCATGTTCAACATGTGACGCAATATATTAGCGAGACAGAAAATCCTCATTAGAATATTCATGAGAGTAGAATACAAAAAATATGGCATAAATAGGCAATTAACAAATTCCGCGAATTTTTTTGTATGAATTTTAATTTTTTATATTAGCTATTAAGCGAGTTTTTTAAGCCAATTATAAATTGTTCTTTTTAGAGGCAAGAACTTATTATTCTGCCAATATTATAGTTTTATTTTGAAAAATCCGCAAAGCATTAGAATTAGTGCTGAATGAAATCTGCTTCTCATTATATTTGCATATAATGATGATATCTGATATTTCACAGCAAGGGCAAATGTGAATTATACGTACGTTACAAGTAGATTTTCACGTGTATGCTGTCGTAATGCTTATAACAATGAAAGAATATGTAAGCTAGCTTCTCACAGTTTTTCCATGGCAAGTAAAATCTGGAAAAGTTCTTACAACATCACGTGCTAATTTCTAGAAATATAGTAATTCTCCGGATTTGTGTGTATGAGAATTAACATTTTGTTTATATTAGAATTAAAAGGAAACATATTTTGGCGATTTATATAATTTTATACAATGCTTGCTATATAAATTTTTTGAAGCATTAATTATGAATTTGATTAATATTTCTCTCAAAAATTTCTCTATAAAAAAAGAAATTAAAAAAAAATGTATTATACAATAATAATGAATTGATATTTTTTATAATTAGTCGTCAATTTTTTCCATTTTGATCTTTTTTTATTATTTGAAATAATTTTTTTTAGCGAATAAATAATGATTTTTAGTAAAATCAAATTGGTTAATTAATTTTTATTTTTTATTAACATGAGACGAATTTAATTTTTTGAACAATTTAGACGGTAACAAAGGTTTAGGTTTTAAGTAACTTCAAACCAACATGTTTTTATTGCAAAATCATTTATAATAATAATTAGGATAGAAATGACAATGACAACACATATTGCGTATGTTTAATTTCCCACGCAATTTTCTTTTATTTGTTCCAAATCTTACTGGAAAAATCTCTATAGTCCTTACTGCTTTTCGAGGCAAACCTTGGGTTCTTTGAAGGCAATTTTACCAACGTCATATGTGTAACAGGCTTGAAAAATACTTTTTTGGTGATACGATGAATAATTGATACAACTTATTTCATGAAGACGCGAATAATTCTTCCGCAAATAAAATATATTATATATATACTAAAATATTGTTTTGTGCGAAAAATTGTTTTAAAAATATCTTATTGTATTATAATTCATCAAAATGTATATTATTAACAATAGTATATATCTCTCTCCGCGATTGAAAACTCAAGCTTCAGTAAAATTAAAGCGTATTCCTTTTCCTTACTTTATATATTTCTATATTTTTTTCAGCGTAATTGAGTTTAACTTATCTTTTTATTTTGACACACTTGTATATAAACTAAGCTATTAGGAAATGCAGCCGAAAATAAAGGATTGATTTTGTAGTCAACGGTAAAAAACTAGTTACAAATACATCATAAAGATAGATATATTACATACGAGGTCTACAACAATTATTATAGTTTAGTCAAGAGGATTATTTTCTTTTTCGATAAAGAAAAATTGAAAGATTTTTTTATGAAACCTTTTACACGATATAAAGCTGACATTTGTGTGTGATATTTTTATATATTGAATAAGTAAATTTCAGAATTACAGATTACGTTTAACGTTATGTAATAGGAATATCCCCTTCGAATCATTTGGTGGCCATGTTCCTTTTCAGAGAATTTCCGACTTGCTTATTATCGAGTAACACCTTTTACAACGAAATATAAAAATGTTCAATAAAATTAAATATTATCCGATATTCTATAAATTTTTAATTACGTCTCTTTTACCACAATTTATTCATAAAATTGCTCAAACTCTCTCGTAAAAGCAAGAGAAAATGCATCACGTGCATTATTCAAAGCTTACCGAATTTTCACGCATATCTATATCAAAAAGTAACACGTCGGATTACGCAACGTTGGTTAAGTTTCGTAATTAAGGGATATCGATATGCATATAAGCATCCCGGGAGAGACGAAAGTAAAAGTTGTCAGATCTCCCGATTCCTCGGTGAAAAAAAAAAGTAAACAAGCAACGTGTGCCCGAATTCGCGTGACGCAGACGAAGGAGATGAGAGAGACAGGACACGACGGGACGCGCGTCGACGAGGGAAAAGGACGCGAGACGAAGGGCACCTAGGAGAGGAGGTGAGGACGAGTCAGCTGGTGCGGAGGAAAGAGAGACAGCCGGTGTTGCTGTCGGGTTATCGCGTGTGTAAGAAAGTCTCGGCGACGCGCGGTAGCATCCGCATAGCGTTTCTGGGGCCGCATGCGTGAAATGAGTTCTTAACGCGAAAGAGATTTTTCGCGTAAAAAAAAAAGTGTGTAATATGTTATTAAAACAGCACTGGGTATTTGTTACTCGGTAATAGGCAAGTCGGACGGAGATACTCTCTGAAAAGGCAGATTGCCACCGAAAGGAGGATTCGAGAGAGATATTCGTTTATTGCATATCTCTCAGCGTTAAACATAATCTTTGCCTTTGAATTTTATTTATTTAATCTATAAAAATATCACACATAAATGTCAGTGTAAAATAGGAATTAAATTAAACGCAGTATGATATGGATCAAGAGTTCGATCTGTTGAATATGAATGACGTTATGAACATTTAACGAAAAATATTGATAAAGATTAAATAAATTGGAGATATTACAATATATTGCGGATAATTATTGATGTGAATATTTTGAACGATTTAGTAATAATAAAATTAATATTTCAGTTCATATTATTATAACATTTTTTATTTATTATAGCTTATATTCGACATAAACTATTCAAATATACAACATGAATTGCTATAATTATTTGTGTGTGCGTTAGATAACATCGTAATTAACTATGTGAAAGTTTCAAATTTCAAAGGGAAAAAATTTAAATATTTATAAGTAAAAAAAAGCTATTTCTACCTTTCTCTCTTCTAATTCAAAGAATAATTTATATATACTCTAATTACATACGTGATGCAAGCGGCAGCTCGTGCCTCCTTAACTCGCACCATCCGCCGGTCGGAGAACGACATAATATAAAATACGTATTTCATAAAGAAACTAAAAATGCAAAGGAATAAAATTATTTTATTTTTTCGATAAAATATTATCGTCATTTCTCACGACGAGAAACCAAATTTCATTCAGTGATTTGTCAATACTGTTCGTCGATCTCTCTTTCTCGAAGGAACTTCTGAAAAAATAAATCTTTCTATAACATCGCAACAATAATTATCTGTGTTCGATATATCATCGCCTGATAACACAGAATATCGTCAACAACCGCAAAATGTGTGTTGCGTGTCACCCAAGCGTTTCGATCACCGACAAACTCGTTTTCGGACATATAACCGGCTTGTCGATATCAGTTTACGAAGTGCATGAGAAATCGCCTTCGTCGCGGCCCCCGTGAGACACCCGTTGATCTTCCTTTGATCGCGTAATGTTACTATACAATCGATATCGCGCCGTCCGTCGTTTCGTAGCCACGGTGATATCGCGATCATGTCTCGCGATCAGATAGCGTTCACGAAGAGCCGGAGCTCTTCAGATAAGAGGGAACACGAAGCGCTGGACGAGCGTGTGTGTCTACATATATCGTATATGATACGCGTTTCGCTCGTCACAGAACAGAACGAACGGAATCGGCAACGATCGCGGAACATTATTGTTTCGGTTTGGCTTACCGTGCGCGGCCAGCAATTTGTTGTATTTTGTGGATTACAAAACGCGTGCGATCGCGATCCGCGCTCGTGTCATGTTGCGACTGTTTAAAGGAAACGCGTTATTATGTGCCTGCGGATGCGATTCTGAAAAGAATTTATGAATAGAGTGAATTTTCGATTGAAATATATGTTTTAATTTGACACATCAGTGTGTATTCGGAATAAAGTGTTTCAGAATTTTGTAATCCATGTTTTACAAATAATAAGAAAAAAAATGTATAAACATATTCTTGTGAAATTAATAATAGCAGTGGCTTCAGTTATAAGTACAGCATTGAAAATAGTGAAATCTCACCGATATTAAGAAGGATTAGTTAGTGGTAGTGGCTGATTTTTCATTGAAATCTTAATGTCATAAGTGAAACATAAAATGGAGGAATAATTTGAATATTTTCATTGAAGATCAGTGAAATATGTATTCACTGATTTTTCCTGAAATCCTGTCATTGCTTTAATCAGTGACATTTTCACTTCAATTCAACTTAAGAGAGTATTTTTATAAATACTTGATTTATAACAAAATTATGAAATATATAAGAAATAATGACTAATTTGCAGATGGTAGGAACACATGTTGTGGACATTTATTTAATTTGTTAACACGAGTTGTATGATTCATTTTTTCAACGATATTAATCTTGAGGAAAACGACATTTTGAAATAGAATAATAACAGTAAATGATCACACAATTAGATGTTTTATTAATTATGTGTGTTTAATAATTCTCTTAAATAATACAATCTTCATTAGAAACAGAGAAAAAGTACTGGATAAATATCGTCGATTTATTTTTATATTATACAAAAGTATAACAAGAGCAAGCTTATTTCTTTTAACATTTGACATTTTTGTTATAGTAACAACGTTTTATTAATTGTTTATTTTCACATATAACATTATTTTTTTATTTCCGTTCGTAAAATATATTCTCATTTACATATTGCAGTTAAATTAGAATTAAAATTTCATGTGTTTTATCAATGATTTTTACTACTATTGAAAACTTGCAAATTATATAAATGAGAACAAGAGAAAGAGTTACAGAGCAAATAAAAAGAATTAAAATGATGACATATTTAAATTTATATTTGTGATTATTTTAATTTGTATTTGATGCTCACTGATATTAATTTAAATTGTTAGTAGTGTGTATAGAAAATGTCTCCAACATTATTTTCATTTTCTTGGAGAACATACTGAAGTGTGTCATCGTCTGTATAGCCCAGCATAAAGAAATATCAATTATTTTAATATCCGGTACGGAATGCAATCGCGTCTCCGAGAGCAGATAGTCGCTCACGTCGAGGAGTTCGCGAACTCGGTACAAGGTGGAGGACGCGCGGACGCGGAGGAAGAAGGAAGAGTAGGTGGAATCTCGAGAGGCGCGCGCGATGGTATCGTTCACTTTGTGTTTCCGCGGCACGGTTAGGCCGGTAGCGCCATGCTGGCGGCGCGATTGGTCCCCTCGTCTCTCTCGTGGGCGTGGCATGCGGGGGTGGGGGATTAGAGAGGTGATCTTGCGTCACAGTGCGTAGAAGCCCGGCCGGCGGTCGGTCGACCTACGTCGGTTACTCCTTTGTGCCGGGGCCCACCACCACTTGGCCTGTTCGCCTCCACTCTCTCTCCGATCTATGCCACACTCTCCTGACTTATGCTACGCCCGACAGACCCGCCAGTACACGACACGCTTCTATGAGGCGAGCACCGCATCGTCCGCGATCCTCGATCCCGGCTACCTACCTACTCCAATCTGTCAACGCACGAGGATTCCGCCAACCTACCTGTCAAGCGCATCGCGTTCGCCATTAGATTCAGGTTCTCCAACCTCGTCGTCGAGAAATAGCACGGATAGATCGACGGATCTGGGAACGATCTCCTTGTGTCAGTCGACCCCGACGGACCGTCAGGGTGAAGAATGCGATCGGGGTAGGGGTAGAGGCTTTCTCTCTCCCGTTCGCGACAAATAGATAGGAAGGGAGGGATTGACTTCGACCATTGGAGGGAGGGAAGGACGCGCGGTTCAGTTTCGCGCACACGTGACGTGACCGAATCGGGAAGTTTGACGTGATAAGCGTCTCGATCCTCAACGTTGGATGTCTCAAGTGTCCTGGACAGATATATCGAGATATCGCGTCACGCTACGACGCAAATGACATTAATCTCGAATGGTATCGGGCGTCGAGAGGATTAGCGTTGGCGGTCGTCGGGACAGTGAGAGTGAAATTTATTTGGATCTGCAGTGAGGATAACACAACGCGCGCGCGAACCATCCGGGATTATCCGAAGCCAAGGATGAAGCGAGCATCCATCTTCCGATAATCGTACGCCATTATTGCTCAAGTGTTCCGAGACTGTGTAAATCGTTGCTGATTCTCGAACCTTGTGACGTTCTCGCTAGTGCATCTCGTGTTGACTCCGATAAACCGGAGAAGTGAATGACTTGCGATTGCGATCTGCGTCAATGGCGCGCCGCGATTCTTCAGTGACAGTGAACACGTGGATGATAACGACGTGAAGAGATGGATTTACTCGATGTACAGTGTATCGCGAATCTCACGTTAATGTCGAGAATCCTATCAACGAGTCGACCGCCGAGTCGGACCGACCGTGAGGATCTTTCGATGACGCCAGGTGACGTCTCATGAAATTCGGAAGAAAAGGGCACATTACCGAACGTGAATTTTGCGCGACAGTGTCCCTTATATAATCCGTTTCATTCGCGATTTCACGGCAGCACGTTAATATCCCTGACAACGCTTCTTCGTGCGAAAACGACCTTCACAGAGGACATTGCATAGTGATCCCTCGACGTCGCTCGGCAGGGCGAGTTCGCGGACAGCTGTCGCAGCTGCCGCGTCGTAATCGGCGTACGGCGGTGTCATCAGGAGCAAGTGCCTCGCCGACGCGCCAACAGCTGGTTGGTAGTGGCACCGACAGTGACAGAGGATGACGTAGCGTCGTCGCTAGAGGCAAGGGGCGTCACGGTCTGCACGGTGTACGCGCTGGACAGAGCCGCCTCGGCGGGGCTGGGGGTGGTCGGGGGTGGTGGTGGTGGTGGTGTCATCGGTATCAGCGACGGTGGCGGTGGTGGCGGGGGCGGTGCTGCACCGGGGATCGCCGGCATCTGTGGACCGCCGACCGCGTCCCACGCACCGACGGATTACGTGACGGCGGCATGTTATCCCCCGGGAACGCAGCTCACCCTGACCGCCACTCATCCTCAGCCCCACGTCGTTGATCCCGCCATGACGCCCACCTCGGCGCCGGTGCCGACCCCGACGTCGGCGTCGGGCCCCAACAACCCCGTCGCCATGAGCCAGCTGGGGACCGTCTACGCCACCAAGAGACGGCGTCGGAACGGAAAAAGGTCGGTACGAGTCCGTTAAATCAATATATGACAGTTGGAACGAGAACGACCGATATTATTTTGCGGTTCGCTCTGGAAGGAAAGCTGATGTTGCACGTAGGATTCTCGGTTTTTTCATCTCCGAATCGCGAAACGATATAAGCTGTTCTCATTTTTTTTTTTAAGTATTGAAATATAATGAAATTTATCATGTATGTGTGTGTTTGTATATATATAGAATTAGGGATGAATTTAGAAATTAAATTGATATATAATTTAAACTTTAATTTATACTATAACACAGAAAAGAATTTTTGATAACGAAAAAAATATCAGTCTTGCAAATATAAAATATAGAAAATAACACAAATGTTACTTTTTTATTTTTTTCCAACACAAAAAAAAGAAACTAGCCTTAATAATAATTTAATCATTTTCCAAATATATAATTCAAATAGCTTGCGATAATAATGGATCAATCATGAAATAAAGTAACGAAATATGTTATGAGATATTTTATATAAAAGACAGAAATTTCAGCCTTAATTGAATAAAAGATAAATATACATAAAAGATCACACCTTACCGATTTAATCCACCATTCAGATATGTTGTAGGGGGGAATGTTCTAAGTAATTCCCCGCAAGAATCAAATGGCAGTCGGTATTGGTTTAGCAGATATAACAAATTAAAGTTTGACAATTTTAATGCTTTTCCTTAAGTATTATAAATTGATATTAGGAATAATCGTGTTTATGTACGTAGTAGTCTGTTTATAAGATATTTTGACAATAATGGTGAATGAAACAAGGTCTATCATTGTATTGTACCGCATGGGTTTCTAGGCGAGGGTCTACGATATTACACACAAGTATGTACACGACAGTACAAGAGGGGCTCCGCCCCTCCTCTGCCCTCGCATTCAATAAATAATATTTTTCAAGACATGATTCAGAAATTCATATAATCGTATGTTGAAAGCTGTTAACGAACTGCGAGAAATAGGTAAAACCGATTATTGACAAAATATCTATGACCATGTACCTATTCCGTAAATGTAAACAAATACTTTTTCCATGTCTATCCTACAACAAATACAACGTACACAAACTTCACTTTTCCTAATATTATTTTATAAGAGAAAAAGCCTTAAAATTGTTAAACTTTAATTTGTTATATCTCCTAAACCAATACCGACTGCCACTTGATTCTTGCGGAGAATTACTCAGAACCCTCTCTCCTACAACATATCTAAAAGGCGATTAAATTTGTGAGATGTGATCTTTTATGCATATTTACCGAATAAAAATTTGTGATAATAAATATATATAACTGGTTGATAATACGAACCTAAAAATAGGCGTGTCGCGTAAAAGTGCATTCAGCGCAAGAACGAATCTAGCTGAATGAATCGAAAGTCTGTGAATGTCTGTGAATCAGTCGTCAACATTACGAGTAAACGCGCAACTTTACGTGCGAGCACTCGACTTTATTTCCATTAACGTGAGCTTCAGACACATGAATTATATATGCGTTTCAAACTGCGATACTTTAGAATCTTTCAGAGCTAATCCTATAACCGCTTTTAACACCGTTTCGATAATTTTCCAAGCGTATGAACAACGCTTATTGATTAATCACGAGAACGTTGAGTCGTATTGACGAAATCAACTCTGAGATTTTTGCAAGGCACGACTTTTTATGCAATTTTATTTATTTTATGCTAAAATCATATTTTTTCTTCATCATAATAATTTATATCAATTGTAATAAAAGATAGAATATTTCAATATTGCGTGAAAATTCATTTTTATATTTCTGTTAAAGGAAATATATTATCTATTTTCAATTATATCATACGATTTCGTCGACTTGGCTAATAATTATTTTCAACCATGCTAATAATTGTGTTTCGTCAAACTTATGTTTCTGTTATGCAAAACGCGCCGTCAAAAAACCATACTTTAATTCTAATCTCATAATTTGTTTGACTAGTGTGTGCAAAATTTTAAATGTATATTTATTTTATATTGTATTTATTATATTATATTTTAAAATTTTAAATAATAATAGATCTATTTAAATAGATAAATATTTTTTAAACAGATCTTCCTTTCTTGAATTTCTTTTTATTTTTCATCTTTTAAAATATATATTTTGAAATAAAAATATAGATGAGATATTGGGTGCTGCGATTAAAATAACATTTTTATTGCAAAAAGAAATATTCAAATGCAGGTTCTGAAAGCACAGTAATAGATGCGCATCACAAAAGATCGTCGTTAGGTTCATAATGTTGCAACTGATGACCGGCGAAATTGCAGGTGCACAGGTCGTCACAAAATGTTTCCTATGCATATGTAGCGAATTAGATAGAAGTCAGAAGCCCGCAAACGATCATTTGTGATTTGTCAGACGAGAGATACGGTTATTTATTAACAATGATGGCCGGAATAAGACGGTCGCGTGTTTGTTTGTTCTGGAGAGCACGTGTATCGAGTTATTTTTCTTGCATCAAACCAAACATATGCTCCTTCTTTGTGTCGTCTGTCTCACGCCAATTTAGTTTTTCTAGATGCGGTTGCATCACGATTATCCGAATAACTTCTTAATCCAATGAAAACTCTTATCTGCGTAGATACATGCATTCACATCATCGACAAATCACGTGAATCGACAGTTATTTATTTTGCAAGTATTATATAATATTTTATGTGTAATTTAATTTAAATGCAATTTTTTGGGGTCAGAGAGGAAAGCATCAAATTATAGATGTCACAAGTCAGGATTGTAATATTAGAATAATAATGATAATAAAAATATAATGAAGTGGTTAAAAATATAATGAAGAGATATCACAAAACTTGTAATTTATTTTTAAAATCTTTCATGTAATGTTATGCTGGTACTAGTTGAAGTGCTTGAATTAGATTGATGGCCCAAAAGTTTCATTACTTTTAATCAAGCTCGCGTGCGTTAATGGAATTAAGATTGACAGTACTTACATAGGAATCCAGTTCTGCTGTTGTTCCGCAATTTGTTAGCTTGATCGCTTTGTAAAGTAATGTATATTAGCAAATCTGCGAATGATCAGACAAATACTTAAACTTGCAAAGAACTCGATTTTAAAAATATTCATATATTTATTTTCATTTTGAATACTTAAGAATTAAAAAATGCACAATTTTTTAATGACAAACATATTCTATTTTCTTTTTACGCATGACATTCAATTTTTCGCAGCGGCTAATTAACGAGATTTTTTGTCCTGAGGTATGATTTTTTGACATTTTAATAATGCTTAATATCTCGGCTTTCGTGAGCTTCCCAAAAAAAGTCTCGTCATCGTTCCAAGCTAAAAAGCAGCAGGTATATCGTATCCGTATTTTATTGCGTTAGTCGAGCGTCGGGGAATTTTTTCATCGCGTTTGTGCGTCTTAGTTGGGCGTTGCTTGAGAAATTAAGGCAATCTGCAGCAATCTGGTAAGCTCTTAATCCTCTCGCGACGATCTCGTATGCTCCAGGTGCTTCTTCCTTTTCGCTCGCAAGCACGCGACCCGGTGTGCACGTGAGTGCGTACATGTTTGTGTGTGTGGGTGAGTGCGTGCGTGCAAATCGCGAAAGGGGTTGCTGAGTCGTGTATGGCGCATTCAATGCATCACGAAAGGAAGACGCACCCAGAGTAAGTCGGCCGTTAAGCCGACAGAGACGGAGCGGCTTCGGCTGATTGCGCAGAAGCGGAAGACTAGAATCTGCCGGTATCCGAGTCTCTCTTCGAACCGTCGCGTCTTCCGCAAACCTTATTAACTCCCCCTGAATTGTGGCGGATCGCGATCGCACAAAACGGCGGCGCGTTGCGTCCATAAGCGCAGAGTAACTTCGCGACTCTTGACGGGATTCAAGGCAAACGTGTGCGAAGGCTAGCCACTGATACGTATACGGGGTAGCCCATTAACTTCAACCGCTTCATACGCATCTGTATTATGGGTCCATTTGAATGTCTTCATAAAGTATCGCGAGGCAGAAGGCGTGATTTATCTATTGAATTAATTTTTCGAAGATCGTTTCTCTCTGGGAACTGTTCGGAATTTTTATTGACCTTGCATTCTCTCTTTTTCACTTGCGGAAAAGTGATTTACGTCGTTGAAGAAAATGACAATGAATATTTTATAAACTTTTGCGAATTTAGAAAGATGTCACATGGATATTTAGGCAATTATTTAGACAAATGACTTTTTATAAGTATACACTTTTAAGAAGAATATGCGGGTATTATTATGTAATAATATGTGATAATAAAATGTGTTTATTTTAAAATATAACGAATATTATGCGCCTTGAGATTTGAATATCAGATTAATTTTACTTTTGCAGTGTAACTATTGACATTGACAATCAAAACAATTCTATATTAATTTCGTAAAAATGTTAAACTTGATGCATTTTTAATCCTAAACACTTTCTTATAAATTTATGTCAATTTTGACAGCAGCGGTTTTCTATAATCATTGACGATCGCTCGTTATTGCAACTCTAATGTACCCGAGATGTAGAGCATTAGTAACCATTATAAAGTTTAATGACCACTAGTATGTTCCTTTAAATACCCCGCTGTGGGCATTAAGAGTCCGTACGGGCACTTATTCAAGCGGGGCATACGATCGCGACGATCGCGAGATCGCAGGCGTCTCGTAAGCTCGACAGGCGTCAGTTACCTTTTTACCTCGACGTTGAAGCCGGGGCCTCTTCCTCCCCCGTAGCTTCGGGACCAACGTGTCACGTTGAGTAATCGGTTGAACCCTTTTCCAGTTCACGTAAGGTACCATCCACGGTGAAGAGCGTACCCCGTGATCGCGCGAGAAGGATCACGAAACGACCGTAATGGAGTTTTAAACGGTCGTTCGAGGCATACGGGCAACGATCGGTGATCTTCCTCTCATTCCTTCCCCTCGAGAGAGTCGCCTTTTGATACGATACGAGGGGAGAGTCCGGGAAGGACGAGAAACCGGGGGGG
>NW_021848451.1:18796-20191 GCF_003651465.1 Formica exsecta | reverse complement strand
GGAGGGGGGCGGGGGGGGGGGGGGGGAGGGAGGGAGCCTCTATGCCAGAAAATGCCCGCAGGCTGGTTCGTTCCCCGCGTTTCTTCTTGCTTCGGCTCCTTAGGATCCCCTCGCTCGAAAAAGTCCTTCCCTCGGGCACCGTCGGTCCTAGGCGAATGCACTTTAGAGAGATACAAGCGCGCGTGTCGTCATTCCGCAAATTCCGCTTCGACCGAACCAGCTCTCCGCGCAAGCGATATATCGCTTTGTCTAAAATGAATAAATTATCGGAGACGAAGTGTTATTGCGTGTGCACAGCGAAGTTTTTATAGTTTAATAACATTGTATGAGGACGATTCAGTGCGTTGATTATATACATATAATTTCAATATTGTTTCAGTTCATGTTGCGAGAAATGTAATTATACAAATAATTATATTACTTTGAGAGAGAGAGAGAGAGAGAGAGAGAGAGAGAGAGAGAGAGAGAGAGAGATATTCAGGGAATATTGATTTCTTTATAAAAATATTTTTAATATATTCAATCACCGAGTATGAGTTACATACATTTATTACATGCGTTAACTTGCATATAGAATTTTACTTAGTTATCAATTTAATGTATAATATATTAATCAAGTGTCATTAAAAAATCTTATATTATTTCACTACATAATTTTTCTCGTTCTTTGGCTCTTTGCTCCTTTTCTGCCAATTATCTTTTACTTTGAAAATCGCATCACAGGTCTCTTTGACAGCTATTTAACTCGAACAAGAAGTACCCGCGGCGAACGTGGAACCGTCGAAGTTCGAAGTCTCTTCGACATTCTTGTCCAGGCCGCGGGGTTTGTCAACGTCAAAGGAACTTTATCGCTAACGATCGGACGTGAACACCCGCAGTCGGGAGTTTCCCCAAAATTCTGTCGGGTTCGGGGAAGCGGGCGGGTTCACGGAGCGCGATGCTGCGCGCACGTTGCTCGGCCGCGGCCTAATGACAGCAGCTTCTATAATTTGGTGTTTTTGAGCGAACGGCCAAATTACCGGCGCAGGGAGGGATTACTGTTATTACATCGCGGCCGCGGACTCAGTCGAAACCTGATTATACTTCAGTCAGTCTCTCTCTCCCGATCTTGACCCGTTCGTTCGACTGTCAGCTCTACGCTCTCGTTCGGCCTCTCCTCTCCTCCGCCATTCCTCCTCTCGCGCGATCCCCCAAACGATCCTTTAACCACGCAAATCGCACTCCGCCACCGACTCTCGCTCTCTTGCGATCTAGTATCTCGCCCATTAGCGACTTCGAGATCCTCTCGCGCGACATCGGTAACCGTGTACAGAGGTGGATACGTCACGAGATTACGCTCTCTCATGGGCGCGCATTTTTTTGCCGAATTAGGCTAAGGTGCATGAGACCGTTCTT
>NW_021848451.1:0-18700 GCF_003651465.1 Formica exsecta | reverse complement strand
TTAAAATTTTAATAATTTTAATAATTAAAATTTTGGGATTTTTAAAAACATTTTAAACGTACAACAAAAAACAATGCAAACAAAATTTTTTTGATGATATTAAATAAAGATATAAATTTGGATAATGATTTTAATTTTTAGATTTAAATATATCGGCAGAAGCAAAAAAAAATATTGTAAAATTAATCTACTTTATAAACCGAATTGATTTCGTAAAAATGAAAAAAGAGAGAGAACGCTTTTCTATAAAATATTTTTTACTCGCGCGAGGTACTTATTATAAACTTGCTATTTTTCAATTATAGCGAAGAAAAAAGGAGAAGCAAAGGTTCTCAATGAGTATCATAACTTGTGCGAGGGTGCAGCAAAACCATTCGAACTGAGGTCGATGATTTTTTGACGGACAGCTGCCGTTGTCCGTCGGGTTTCGGCTGATTAGTTCTTAAGTAATTGCCACGCATCCTTACGGCCTTATAACGTGCGTTTATAGCCTTGTAATGAACCCGCTTCTGAGACCTTTGCTCCATTCAACCAGCTGAGGACCGTGGCCGAGGCTTCCTCCGAGGCGTGCAAAAATTTTCGTTGTCCATTAAGTATCACCGGTGTTCGCGAGACGTTGCGGATTTCTTTACATTATCGGCTAATCAGATCCGTAAATCGATTTTTTCATTAACGATTAATGGTAGGAGGATATTACATTTAACCATTAATGAATCGCCAGAGTGTGTATACATCAAGAAAATAGATGACAATTTTATTCACGAAGGTGTGAATAAATTAAAAGTTATGCTTTCTTTTTCTTTCATTCACATCGAGTGCTGACTAATATCAAATTCTAAAGTTTGTTTCTTAGCACTCTCGGTGTAATTTATGTAAAATAATTTACACTTTGTAGTTACATATTTCGAAGTACACATCCACGAGTATAAATATAATGTTTATATATGATTGATAAAATTAAACGTTGATTAAATTATAATTTTATCGGAGAGAAATCTCATGTATGTACCCACCTTTCGCTCTATTATAAATTTCATTTGTCAGTGAAAACAGATTCGGTCGGTTTTCCACATAATGGCTGGGAAAGCGGATTTCGCTCGCGATATCACTTCGCATTAAAAGAAGATATTGCTTACCTCTACTGTCTTCATCTCATAGCGCACGCTTTAATAAAGCTCCCTTGTGTTAGTCAAGCCTGTGATGCGTTGCGCCCACGTGTGTAATACGTATAGCCCGTTCACGACAAGAGGATTATTGGTGGCTGGCATAACTCCCGTGACCAGCCACACCCAACAGATTAACACCTTGCATCCAATTATAACGATGCTCCCTGTCATATGCGTGATCGGTGCCATCGTTCTCGAAACGCCGGACCCGCGTGATAGTATGAGTTATTACTATAAGAATTCCAACGAAAATAAAATCATATCTCAATGTATACTTTCGCACCGATTTAAGATACTACATCGATACCTCAGTAATCGTTTAATATTTTCATTAGCCTTGAATCAAAATAATATTGATGCTATTGAAATTTTTTTACTCAATTTTTCTTTTCTCCTTGAAAAGCGTTAAACAATCGATGATTCTTATGGTGCACGTTCTTCGCCCGCGCTCTGCGAGCCTTTCGGTGTTTCAAGAGTGCTGAATGGGCTGCACAGCAAGGAATATCCGTCCTCGCGGTTACCGTGAATAGAGCCATAACGAAGTGAAACGCGCAGGTGAATTTATGCTGCAGGAACGGAGGCGCCCGACGAAGAGTCTAATAAGCGCCGAAACATCTTCGAGAGAGAGAGAAAGAGAGAGAATCTTTGCCTTCGAGGCAAACTCCAAAGGAACACAAGAGAGATAAAAAGGGTCAGTGAGAGACGAAAAAATAGATAGAAAGAGAGCGACAGAAAAAAGAGAGACGTCGTACATCGTGGCTTTCGAACTTTATAATCTCGAGTAACCAATTTCGGCGTCCGATAAAAAATACAGCTATATCCACAGCGACAACTTTATTTACGCGAGTGTTTTAATGAGAAGTTTTTTTACACATATACCGATCAGGGTAAGTTGATGAAAAGCGAGCTACCGTGTGTATCTTAAAAGATGCGACATTGTACCTTTTCGAGGATTGATATCAACACTTGCTGTCTAATGAAAATATATATTTATTAAAACTATCAATTTTTGCATAATAAGTAATATGTTATTCATAATTAATTATTGCAAACGAAGAAGATATAGATAAATAATGCAAATGAGATGAAAAATTTTTAAGGTAATTTCTAATGATAAAAATTTTCGAATCCATTTTTTTCATATAGTGGGCGGGAAAATCGCGTAAAGCCGTTATAGTTGGACCGTTTGTGTTGTACGACAGCATAGTTAAGAGACTGAATATGGAACGTCGTTATCGCGTATTGTTATTACTCATTGTGCGTTACAACACCAGCACGTGTACTCCAATCTCGGTGTCGACTTCCCCCGACGAATTATACGAATTTTCCTACACTTTCTCGGAGCGGAATTTAAATTTCGTTATCCGGCGCGGCGATCAGTCGGGGAAAGAATTTAAATATGAATAGTCGCGGGATATACGTGTCGCCTTTTGCTCTTGTTGATATTTCTCGGAGAGCGTACTCCTCTCTCTCTCTCTCTCTCTCTCTCCTCTCGTGCCATTACCTTTTCAAATGTAACATTGGTAAGGCGTTTCGCGATGAAGGCGATTACGCGCTTTCTCAGCCATTAAAACCGTAGAATCGCCCGCCTCAGAAAGCAAAAGTAACGATAGTATCGTCGCATAATTCATCATCTTACCTATTTGTTACTTATCGTACGTCATATTCACCAAACACCTTTATTTTGTTTTACAATGCAATTCCTTTCTTTTACTCTTCGTTATCTTGCATATAAACGAGTTCGTGATCTCGTGAGACATTGCTGATATATTAAAATGATCTCTGTACACATATTTATTCGACGAATATACATGACACTCGTCGCAAGATGCATTTATACGACATGAAAAAATGAAATATGTCCAAAGTCATATCGGAGTTCTAGAATCAATTGTTTGACATAATTGAATTGTCAAGATACGTCGCGATAAAGAATCCGAATTGCGTGGATAATGGATACGCGATCGAGCATTTCGATCTACCGGAATTCGAGACTTCATTTCGCGAGAGGCGGCCCTGGATCCGGTCGGTAAACGACGTATTTTATCCGGCTTCGGGCCCGGGCTTGGGATCCGGCCGGGGCCCGGTAAGGCGCTGTGTGTTTAACTATTCAATAATTCATCCCGCCATTCATCACCAACCGAGTGTAAAATTTATCTTATTTTTATGTATTGGCCCCCTCCAGCTCGCGGCACCATACATCAAGCTCTTATTAGCCGCGATTTGTTTGGCGCGCGCGGCATCCAATCCCATTGTGCCGATTTGTCGAGGCGCGCGCGAGAACACATTTTCTAACCCGCTGACGCGGGTCCGGGTCTCCCTCGAATATGCTCTTTTTTTCTCGGAAACTCACGCGCCGAAATAAAAGAAAAATGAAAAAAAAACCGAAACGATCGTTGGCCCCACGAACTCGAATATGTTGACCTCTCGCCTGTCGAGTATTTGCTAATTTTAGTGATATAGCACGACCGATAAATCCGAATTAATCCGAGCAGTAACCCGGAATTTTGATGCACAGTTTGTTATATTAGTAGGAGTTAAATTAAATAATATTTTAAATATTTACAGCATCGACAGCTGTTTTTTTTTTTTTTTTTTAATAACAATAATAATCTTTTAGTGCTTCATGAAATAAGGGAGAGAATCTAATTCGTTATTCGAATAAAATTTAGGATTTAAATAATATGAATGCAAACTTTATTCACAATTTTATACACATTTCTAGGTTTAAAAAATTATTATGAAAGAAAATTAAATGTACATTATATATAATGTGCAAGAGATATATATATTATATAAGAAAAATCACGGTGAATATGTAACATATGTAAAAAGAATGTATCAAAGATCGTGAGAATTTGCTCCGGAAATTCAAATATTTAGCCTATAAGTATACTAGAACTCCCGAGTTTAGATTGCAAATTCCCAAGACGGTATCATTATGCGTAATTTATGTTGCGTCCTTTTCACAGACGACGAGAAAGACAGGATAGCGTTGTTGTACGATTTTTCGCTAATAATCATGCCAGTTATTACCAAATGGCTAATTCGTTATGGAAGAGTAACAATAATGTGATTTAAATTGCTAATGATTTGAACGAGCTTCAATATTCATTCCAACAAAAACAGTTTCTAAATTCTTGTAGCAAGAAAAAATATTCTTCCTGACTAAAAAAATTTTGTTCTTCAAATAATATTAACTGGACTATCTTTTAAAAATTAATTTAGTACTTTTTCTGTAAGTTTAAATTTAATAATTATAGAATTAAAGATATATCTTATCCTGAAATCTAAAAACTTGTAGTCGAAAGGAAGATCAATTTTAAATGTGTCATATATTTTTCTTTTCTTTTGCCGGGAAAATCATCTGATGATTTTCCTTTATTTATTTAAGTAATTTAAATATCTGTTTTTTGGATAATAATATTTGCTTCAGAAATTTCAAGCGGAGATCGATTTTGCCGGTTATTTGAATTGTTTATTTCAAACTTTTTTGCGTTGGGCCATTTCGTGAAGCGGAGCTTTTTATCATTTGCCGAAGACAAATCGATAATTAGCCTGGTTCCGCGGCAATTTAGTCATTTATTCATTACTCGGGGAAGACGTCGGCGTATGACACCGGCGCGGCCGTTTGGTTCTCGACGTAGCGGGCACTTCCGGTGCCAGCCAGAGGCGGGCACCTCATTGTCATTACGTCACCAGAGGCTGTCATTTGGTTTTTCAAACGTCCGTTTTTCTCACCGCGGGGATGGAGGGCTTGATGATCGTAATTATACACGGCAAGCCTCGGAGAAAAACGGACGGCTTTAGCGCGTGTGTGCGTTCGACTTTGATCCGAAAAACGTGGCCGATCGAATATATCCAGAGCCCAACCGAGGAGTCATTTCGCGAATTAACGCTATACTCAATTATTTCACCATTAAACATGCGAATACTGCAAGAGTTGCGAAAGAAAGGCATGTAAAAAAAAACTTGAAAGAGCATTCCATCGTGACTTTTTACCATTTATTTAGAAATTTATCGTATAACGCGAGTTAGAACGCGATTAATACATGTATATTAAAATATATATCAGTAAAAAAGATATAAATATAATAATTAATTACTACAATTATTAATTAATTAATTAATTAATTAAATTATTACGTTGTAAAATATTCGAATGACAAAATGACATTAAGCATTTAAATTTTGCGTATAAGTATATCACAGCAATTGCAATAGACACGAGAGCTTATATTTATAAAGCAGTGTTGAAACAAAATGTAATTATTTTTAGCATTTTTTATATTACTTTTTATTTCTGGCTATTGGTCGCTCGTAAATTGCACAATTCGTGGCTTGACTCCTCACGAATATCTCTTCCTAATTAGACAGTCCTGTCATTAGTTCAAGTACCATCGCTGCCCTTCTTTCGTGACAGTATTCATTCCCGTGTCGCACTTTGTGCGCCCGATGGTTGGCGTATCCTGAATTCGCGTTCCTATTAGGGTGTGGCTTACTCCCCGAACAACAAAATTGTCGCTCTGGTTTCAGTGTTTGCGATGTTTAATGAAATTAACGTACGGAAGATCTTTGTTCTCTCGAAGCTTTTATAGATACGAGTATAAGTTGAACAAAAGTTGATTTTTTCATACAATTTAAAAACCAAGATATTAGATTAAATCTTTATACATTATTTAAAATCTACTTTTATAATATTTTCTTTAATATTAAAAAAATAATTGGAATAAATCGAAGTAAATAGAAAAGATAATTATTAATGATAATCGAAATTAATATTATTTTGAAATAAAGGTTTATTATCGAGAGATATTTGTACTTCTAATTATTTCGATTTATTCTATTTCTTCTCATAGCGTTATTTCTGATTGTTATTATGCTTTAAAATAATGCGTGCTTTCTTGTCATTAAATTTATAATCTCTCGCACTTTATATAAATTAACTAAAAATTATGTGCGCCGTAAAAAAAAGACGAACGTCCTGAATAACGTGGTGTTTTCGTGAACTAAACAATGCAATGACTCTGTCATTTCATTTCTTGAAAAAGAATCATCATTGATAATAGTAGATTTTTATTCATAATATATACACAATTAAATCTTTTTTTCAAAGTTTTTAGTACGATATATATATATAGTAATTTTAGATAGTAAAATCCATTACGATAAGAAAATTCTGCGGCCAAATAATTTAACACAGAAATTTATAAATTATTATATTGAAATAGGTTATATAAATGTATTTTAAATAATTGTTTTTTTTTTTTTTAATATGATTAAATATAGGCGTTTGTCCTCCAATCGATATTCTACGATCAACTATCTCGCGATATCGCGGATTGAATTATTAGAATGGCCTCCGTTCTTTTGCAACGCGACGAATGCAACGTGTCCGGGACAAGTCGCGGGAACCGACAGTTAGACCGTCGTCGCCGCGCCGCATCCCTTCATTTCGCCATCCGCTCGTTTCGGTAGAATTTGCATTTCAGGAACGTGAGATTGGGCGGTACAAAGATAGAGCTAATGCTCACGGGGCGGCGCGCCGCGCCGTGTAAACACAGGGTAGCCCGGATCCCCTTTCTGGCTTCTTTCTCATCTTCCGTTGTGCTACGGCCTTACGTCGAGCTTTCCGTTTTCGGTTTAAAGGCGAGGTTATCAGCGGGTACCGGAACACGGGCTCTCGCACCCGATGCGAGTTGCGATTGCTACTATATAAGCGAATACAGCCTTTTGTTTGGGGGAAATTAAAGGGGTAGAAGTTCACTTGGATAAATCTTATTTTTCATTTGCCATTTTCAATATAACGTGGCTCCTTTGGTCGAAAAATATTGACTTTTTTCTGTGAATATTTATGTGTGGAATAGATATATAATTAGAGAAATGCTGAAAATTGAACGTTATAGTGGTATTTGGTACTTATATTTCGAAATTCTTTTTTATCTTTAAGACAAATTCGATGATTTCTTTTGAATTTTAATCATAGGATAGTTTGATGATAATAATTAATCTAAAACTTTGAATTGAGATTGAAAAAATTAAGAGGTAAATGTTCAGATTAACTTACACCTCACGGATCCTTTTCATTTTTACATAAGCGAGGTTCAACGCAAACCTATGTGTCTAGTTTTTGATAGTGAAGCCCCCCCGCAGGGGGGGCGGAACATGCTGTCTCATGCATATACTTTTTAATACAAAATAAGGTTTCACATGGGTTTACAACTTTCCATTCTATATTTACGCATTAAAAAGTATATGCGTGGAGACAGCATGTTCCGCCCCCCCCCTGCGGGGGGGCTTCACTATTAAAAAACTAGACACAGGTTTGCGTTGAACCTCGCTTCGTGTGGAAAATGGAAAAATTCAAGGAGCTTCGTTTCCAGAAATGTAAACAAACACTGTTTCCACGTCTGCTTTACACAAATACAACGTAAACAAACTTTATTTTTTTCTTATTTTATAACAGAAAAAGCATTAAAACTGTGAAACTTTAAAATTGCGTATCTCTGGAACCAGAAGAGAGCGCCACAAAATTCAAAGTGCGTGTTACTTAGGAATGTGCCCCCTATAATATATGTAAAAATGAAAACGATCCGTGAAGTGTAAGTTAATCTGAACATTTACCATATATTTCTTTGACTGATTCAGTAAAAGGTAATTATTGGACACTCATTCTATGGTTTATGTTTATGGCAATTGCAGCGAAAAGTAGTTTATTGTTTTTAGTTTATTATTAATTTTCAGTGAATTATAAAGCTCGGCTATTCTCGCGTATATATATGTATTATATATTCGACAAATTAATATCGGGGATAACAAATGATTGATCACGTATATATTTTATGTATCGATTCATCATATGAATATACAACATCGCGTGTCTATTAAACATTCTTTGGCTACGATATTCTGCGTAACTTTATTTTTCTTACGAAAGAAACATATAAGTTCAACTAGTAGTCCCGAGGATTCCGACTGACGTAATTTGTTTTCCGTAACATATAATGATGTAAATTGTGCATATTATAATAAATTTACGTTGATATATGTACGCATGTTCCGTAATCAACGATACGATGCGTTAGTAATATAATTTATTTGATCGTACTTTTCTCTCGCATCGCGAAGTTTAATCATGAATTACGTCAGATTTTATGTAATTAGCTCTTGTAACTAAAGGATTGCTAAGCAATCTTCAATATGTCAAATCGCCAGTATATATATTTATTACGGATATTACGGTAATGAATAATAATTTGTAAAGATTATATATATTAGAGAATATATCGCACATATAGACATTTGTCAAAAGATAAGAAATTAATTCTATCAAATTATCGAACGAGCGACATCCTCGTGTGCAAAGACTTAATTACTATTACCACGGTAGTTGCGTGTACGATATCTCTTACATACACAAACACATATATACATCATGTAAAAAAGACGCGCGTTGTACCTCTATTATCCGCAACCGGTATTATTACCGGACTAACTTACGATTAGCGAGTAACTTTCG
Organism: Formica exsecta; assembly: GCF_003651465.1. NCBI lineage: Eukaryota > Metazoa > Arthropoda > Insecta > Hymenoptera > Formicidae > Formica > Formica exsecta. Next base: position 10,015 of record NW_021848451.1, on the reverse strand, counting down.
ATTCGCGTAAAAAAAATTATCTCAGAAAAAATTATCTACGCTGTGTCGAATCCTCGTCTGTACAATTAACTTTCAGGATCATACTCGGAATCGCGTTACATCGCGAGCGGTTAGTAATTAAAAAACTGTCGGGACACGCCCAGATTTAAAGACACTTCAATTGAAGGATTAATAACAGTAATCGCGTGTACAGATAATTTTCGCCTCGCATTTAGCAAACGCGTATCAACTGAATGCTTTGTTAGGTGAAACCTGTATAATAAAGGTACGTTCGCCGAGAGATGAAACTATATCTGAATTGAATATGGAAATCTTATTTGAAATTTTTATTAGCTCTTTGCGATGAGTATTTAATTGATAAAATTGATCGGTTCTTGTTGGACGTTAAATTTATTAATGTCAGACATTGCAAGAAAGTTATAATTTTTGTACGAATATTTTAGATATAATTTTATATCTCATTTAATTTTGAAAACGCGAGTAAATTCGATAATGGTTGTGGCAAAATGGCCGCAACTCTCGGTGCATTGCATGGAAATGCATACAAGGGGGCGTTTCTGCAAAGAATTTTATGCAAGCTGCGTTTAAAAGCAAATAGCGTAAAATAATTCCGCCCAGCATAACGCAGCATCCTCGCTGGTTTACACAGAATACTCATTTCGCACTACTTATCGACAATTAGAGTTTCGCGCAGTTGCAGATAGAGCTCTGTTCGTCTGACGTTTAATTAGCTACGTCTCGCAAGAGGCTGCGGAATGAATGCTTCCGCAAAATGCGAAAACGAGGAGAAGCGCGAGCACTCGAATCGATGGAGATTCATCAAAGTCCGTGATATAACTATTCGGGAACAACGTCATCGCTGATACTTTGCTCCAATTTTTATGAAACAACTAGATTATTTTAATACAAAAAGTATCCCAAAATTAATTTTGGGATTTTTTAATGTCAAATTATTTTTAATATCAGATTGATTAACAATATAAAATGCATTTTTTCTTAGATCAAAAAATATAATTCTCTAAAATATATATCTTTTTTGTAAATATATAAAATCATAAGATTACTGACATATTTCTCGAATGTCATATGATCGAATCGTATTATTCAATGACAGATTCCGCGGTCGTTTTACTCGCAAATGATAGTGGAATACAATACGACGGATTGGTCCGCTCGCGCCATGACTTATACATCTAGAATCTAAGATGAAGCGTTCTCGCGTCAGGTACACATAAATATAGATCGTCCTGTCTTGAAGAGCTCCGACTTGTCTCACCGAGTACTCACCGCGTTCGATCGTACCACCTCTCTATAGCGATATACTAGTGGCCACCACTATCTTGATACCCCCCCACGCTGAGATCGCGAGCGTATCATTACCCCGCCTAGTGGCTAGCTCGGCAGATTACACGTCTGCGGGCCGAGTTTGGCTCAAGCTGACCCGACCTAACTCGAATTTGTAAGAATGATTACGCCGGGATTTGCATGTTAGTGAGCGGCATGTCCCAGAGAAAGAGAAAAAAAATTGCGTACGATATACTGTTTTTGATGCGGCGCGTAGGCGCACAATAACATTAATCCGTACCGTTGAACACATCGGGATTCAAAATCTACAACTCTCTAAAATTTAAAATTTTGCAATTTGTAGTATGAAAATAGGAAGAGAGAAAAGTTTGGAAAGTAAACATGCAAGAAATATTTTTATTACACTATCTATTTTGCATTTTTTAGTAATGATTCAATTAATCGGATAATAAGATTAATAAATTTTATTATTTTTGCTTTTATCATATAAATAGTACACACAGAAAAATATTATTCTATTGTTAAGTAAAATGATTACTCAGTTTATTTTACTTCTTTTAAGTAATAGTTATCTTTAACGAAGAATATTTTCTTCACAAATTTTAGAAATACTCATTATCATGTACTCAAAAAAAGTAAATATTTTTTTTTTTGATAGATTTGCGGATATATAAACTTTTGAAATACTTGAAACAAGTAATATTTATTTGTATATAGTATGTATTTTTCTGTGTGTAATTCAACATGGTTGACTGGCACTTGTTTTTATCTCTGATGGAGAAAACTTGACAAACATTCTTTTCGTTCTTTACATTTCACGAACTTATTCCGCAATTTCGTGCATTGGCCGTTAGCGTTTTTACTTTTTTGCATAATTGAGTTAAATAAATCGCGTTGAAGTGGCTGTGACTCTCTTCGAATGCCTGCCGGAAGCGAGGCCGTTCGCTCGTGTCCCACCTGCCAGTACTGGCGGGCATGAAATTATGCTAATTAAACATATCGAGCAAAGAAAAAAAAAGCAGCATTGCAGTCTCGTATATTTATATGGGCGTTGCCGTTGTAATGTCGTTAAATATTTTTCGGCGAAAATGTACGATGATGAAAAAATTCGTGGAATAAAATTAAGTGAATTTGTATTAATCGTTTCATTCAAAAATTGCTCATTAGAAATGCATACGAAGTTGTATACAAAGGTCATATTTAAACGAAACAATGACTCGAGCGAGGGGATTCAGTGAACAAATTGCACGTTTATTACGTGACGAAATGTTAAATCGTTCAATTCTAATGCTGCGATAATCGAGCAAGAACGTACGTCGAAGAAGCGAGCTAACGAGCGCTCTACTAATTAACGAGATACGGTTATATAGCACATGCGAGCAAATCGTCGACATAATTATCTAATAAAATTTAAAGCTTTATACGCGCGCATTACCTGTAAAACGTGTCGTTCTGATATATTATGATGTAGAAACGAGGCAATTTTGATTTGCATACTAATTTTTCTTAATTTTGTAATTTTATTTAATCGACAATACAACGTGCGATTAAAAACAATTGAAATTATTATTTTTTTTTTTTAATATACAGTTAAGCCAATTGTTTTCGAAAATTTAATTTAACTGCCAGCACTAGTACATATAATTAAAATTAACTGCGTGTGAAGTACACTTTAAGTATACGTTCCGATCTAAGACTGTCCATTCATGGACCGCTCGATAAACGCGCTTTTTTGCTTCCATAATTAATTTATAGATATTACGCACATACGGCTTCAGGGACGATTGACAAATCGATTTATCCATCAGCCTACGGCCAAATATATGTATATATCAAATACTGCGTTGATTGAAGAAGACAGTATAAAATTTGCAAAGTTGACAGTCGCGATATGGCAATAAATAATGCAAGAGTTTCTTTTAAGAGTTTAAAAAAAGACTTGTGAGAAACAAAAAAAATCATGTAGATCAGCGTTTTTCAATTTTTTGGAAAAATTGGAATTGAATTTTCTATAAAATTAATCAAGTAATTTGTTGTTAAAAAAAATACAAAATCATATATATATATATTTGTTTATATTACGTCAATTTTTTCGATATGGAAAATGTTTTATTTGAAAAATTTGAAAAACATAAATATATATATTATGATACTGAACCGTTTTTTTTCAAAATTTCTTATCAAACTTGAGAAAATGTGAGCAATACATTTTATTGCAGAAATAAGGAATTAAATACAAGGAGATATGCAAATTTCTATTGATAACTTCTTCGTGTCGTTACCAGAAAAAAATTTACCACGATACGGGCGTAATATAATAGCGCCGTATGTACTGTGTAAACTTAATCTAGGAGCCACATTTTTGACTCCTCTACGATTAAGATCTGAGAATAAACATAATTCAAAGATACATTGTGGCAGTGATTACAGGTAACAAAGCTTAGATTATAATCATCGCGGGCCACGAAGTTATGGGACATTCTCGACACGAACGTAACTTGCTGCGTATAGTAGTGCGTTGTTGATTGCCGGGACGCGATATAAATAATAAATGCCCGTTTCATTAGTGAAGGTTCTACGCTCGTCCATTTTAATATTCACACGAAACTTTTAACGCACGTTTTAAACGATCATTTGTATAGCGCGCGAATGTATAACGGTCGAAATAATATAACATAGCATCATTAAATAATCGACAAGAAACACATTAATTCCTAGGACAGTAATTTTGCTTTCTCTCTAAAAAATATATCAAATTAAATTATTGAATGTGAACCGTAACAATATATTTAGGATGAAACTCTGCTTAACGAAAAGTTTTAAGATTAATTTTATGTTTCAATTAATTTTTTAATTAAAATTTATATCAACGATATACAATAATAAAACTCAATTAAAGAGATGTGTAATATAGACAATTAAAAAATTACGATAAACAGTCATATATTTATATTATTCAATTTTTATTAAAGAAGAATTGACAGAAGCTTGTTTAAGAGTCAAAATAACACACGGTAGAGAGGTAGCGGTTTGTATATATGTGTATTTACACATTATGTGTACTTGGTCGATAACCGAGATAAAGATGAAATCACGATATACTTGATGTAGTATTTTAGAACAGATTGAATCATATATAGTGGCTAAGGACGAGAAGATAATCTTCTTGAGATTGTGCGTATCGGCGTATGGTTTTTGCTCTCAAGTTTGCTCCTTGCATCCGAGTGACTAGCAGAAAAATCGATCGCTTTTAAGAATGATCTGTGGACGCGCGGTTGTAACGTGATAGTCGCGCTGTGGTATTACGTGTAACAAAAGTAATTCAATATTCCTATTTTAGAGATCTTCCTACGACAGTGTGCATTTGCAAAACATCCTGTTTGTAATTGTGTTATTAATTTTTCTTTATGCAGTTAATTGTAAAATCGATGCTTTTTTTAATCATAAATAGAATTTAAAAAATTTATTGTCAAAAGAAATAAAAAAAATTTATTCAGATTAATTATTGATTATGATAAAACGATATATATTATTATATAGCAAAGATATAATAATTATATCTCATAGATATATTGTATATAGAAATATATATATTTAATTTGAAAAAATATCTTGAATATTTATAATTTTTAATACAAGGAATGAGAGCAGAAAAATTAAAGCTTATTTATGTGTAAATCAAGAATACTAATTTTATATTAAAATATTAAGAATAAAAGGTTTCTTTATTTGCAAATCTGATAGAATGAAAAACTTTTAGAAACAAAATACAATAAAATTGCCGCCACCCACACACGCACAAATATATAGAATCTTATTTTATTCGTAGTAGAAAGTACGGCAATAAATTTCGCTTATACCGTGCATGAAGGCGTAATCCAGAGAACGACGGAATTTCCAACAGTTCGTGTCACATATCTTTTACCTTCTGAAAAAAATAGTCTGGAAAGTTTCCCGCGCGTTCTCGCTAATAACTCGGAGGCATTCATCCGGTATTATTTACCCCTTTCAACCGGCTAGAGAGACGCGAGCTGCGGCAAGTGCCCGGTAAATTGTCCTGGATATAACTGCTCGAAATTACATCCTCGATTATGAAGTCTAGAGACGCGTAGGACGTCGAAATTCTCTGTCGCTCCGTCGCCGTCGTGCTCGTCGTGCACGACGAAGCACGAACACGCTTCTGAAAGTTCCGCGGAATTTTCTACGATCGCTCGAGTATCGAAGCGCGCTCGAAGTAAAGAGGGGAAAAAAAAAAAAAAAAAAAAGAGCGATGCACGCGGTAACCTATGGAAGTTTTACACGCGCCGCACGTCAATTATCGCGGAGAGAGGGAGGAGATATAGAATCATCATCGTGATTGTTGTTCGCCGTAGAAAGTTAAGCGCGTCGCCGCCGGTGAAGAATCGCCCCGAGAATTTGAGGACTGTGCGATAAATATCACGACTCATTGAACTTTACGGATGCCGCCGCCTTTGTGTGCGCGATGTTCCGCAATTACGAAGTATAACCACCGTAAAACGTAATACCGTAAATTATATAACGGACGCAACGCTAGTATCTACACGCGTTTCTTAATGGAAACGGTGGAATTTTCCTCCGTAGAATATACTGAAGGACTTGGAAAGTAAAAGTTTCTGGATTAAAAATATCGTTTTTTTTTTAAATTTGTTTTTTGATATAAACTCTCTTTTAAAGTTCAAATTCAATTAATTTTTTCGCGTTTTTTTTTCTTGAACGCGATTGCCGTTTTTTCCCCTCGTCGCAATAAAGTTTCGGAATTAATCCATTGGCGCTAATGAGAGAATCTGAAGTCAATTAAGTACGCCGTTGATGATATGGTCTCGATAAGCCAGAAAACCAATGAATATGCAAACTATTATACGACCACCTGCCATACGCCTTTTCATAGCCCGTTATGTGTGCGAACGAGTATCGGCATATATCTATATATATATACGTGTCTGACGGTATTAGAGCCGGCAGGTATATGTGTATAGGTATATGTGTATAGGGATATGTGTGTTGTGAACGAGTGTGTTCTCTATTCTTTTATTTATACTCGCGAACCGTCGGACGCCATGAATGAGCGATACGTCATGCGAAAAGTACTTTTTTTTTTTTTTTAAGACGAGATAAGAATCTTCCCTTTTGCGGTCGTATTCACGCGTGAGAGATATTTTTCTACGCGATTTGCGTGATCTATTTCTAACATATTTCAGAAACAATTTATTACACAATCCATATGTATTATATACAAAATCAGGAAAAAGTCGCATGACGTATACAGCTTTATAATTAATATTTTATAATATTATGTCTCAATTTCTTTATACCAGATATATAGATTAATTACAAGATTACAGTCTATATTTTATTTTAAAATTGAAGAAGGGATACGTTTTTTGTTTTCCAAAGTTAATTGAATTTTATCATCAAACGAAAGCAATATTTGTTTGTCAGTAAAAAATGGTTTAAGAGGGAGATCCGTAGAAATTTCAACAAACTTTGTTTCACGCTGGTATTTCTCTGCAACAGATGAGGCTAGTATGAAAAAGCCACACTGTGTATATAAATCACAGAGCTGTTTTCTTGGCGGAGTCACGATGAGTGCTATTTCACACCTCGCGGCGTTGATTCTAATCGTCGTCGGCTCAGTCGGTCTTCTCATTCTCACATCGAGAGAATCGTACTTTTACGTATTCCATCGATCGATAATTTGATTCGCTCGAAAGGAAAAAAAAAAAAAAAAAAAAAAAAAAAAAAAAAAAAAAAAAAAAAAAAAAAAAAAAAAAAAAAAAAAAAAAAAAAAAAAAAAAAAAAAAAAAAAAAAAAAAAAAAGAGATTACTCGTCGAATCGGCCATTGGGATCGCGCGCGCGCATCCGCGTATATATTTGTATGCGCGTATTCATCTTTGCGCGATGTAAAGCTAATGGTCGGACAATTTGCAGAGGCGTGTCGAGTTAAAGTCAGACTCCCCTGCGAAGTTCCGCCGAGCCAGACTCGAAAGTAATGGCCTAATGTTACTTAATATCCACCGTAGAAACGCGCTTATCTCAGATATGCCCTAAAGGGCTGACGTATTTCCATATTTTACCATGCCGCAGTCGCATCCTATGCCAACTTCTACGGCAAAATCATAAATGTGCATGAATAGAATGCGGCTTGATCTAGGTAAACTGCGCGAGAAACAAAGAAACATAGAAAGAGAGAGTTGTATATGTACAGCTGTCAAAAGTTGTGCATCTCCTCGCATTTACAAATTTTTCTCTCTTGACAAATATTTTTGTTGATATATTATTTTATTTTTATTATCCTCAATATTTGAAATTATGTTGAATTCTTAATAAGAAAAAAATAATACAGAGAGAGAGAGAGAGAGAAAAAGGGAGGATTACATTGTTAAATTTAAATTTATATAACGAATTAATCAAATTAAGCGTTTGTGTATAAAGGAAGACTTTAAGATACGAGATTATATATTAAGATAATCCTTAAATTTATATTTACTCGGTCTTCGGCGGCCTCCCCAAACTCGTTATATAAACGTCTGGACAATGATAAATCGCGTACACGAAAAAATTGCGCATACCTTCCGCGGTGATTTTCGTCGATAGCCGCGCGCGGCCGCGGCTTCATTTTTCCCTGGCTAATTTCCGGTCAAGATGTGGGTTACGATGGTGAAGCTCGAGCACATAAGTCTCTTCGGTATCAGTAGTCTCATTGCTCTGTCTCTCTCTTTCTCTTCCTTTTTCACCTTCTCGATCATCATCCCTTTCTGTCTTGTCTCACATGTTAGCGTAAAAACGGAAATAACCTATCATTGAAAATGAACTAACTAACACATGTCGATCTAACAAAGTTAGTAAAAGTCGAATATTTTATTTTTACATTATTAGAGAAAATACTTTTATTTAATTAATCTATTATAAGAACATAAGATCTTAAAAAATATCTTTTTTCTTTTATATTGATTTTTGAAAATGATTAGAATAACAGATAAAATTAATTTTTATTTAACGGTTTTATAAATAGCAAAATAATTGATATTATAATTTCTGCGGATTTAAATTTTTTCACATATCTCTCTTTTTGTGAAAAAATAACGATTTAAAGATTTATTTAAAAAATATCTACGTGCACACTCTTAAGGGAGAGTAACAATTAATTTTGTTAATTATAAGTGTGATAGCTGATTGAAGAATTTATTATACGATTTTTTAAGCTGTCGTGATATCAGCTGTCGTGGTAAGTCGCTAACTTATTTCTTATCCTCCGTCAACCCTCTCCCTGTGACGTTTAACGTTATCGGCAACGTAAGGATTGAGTTAGTTAATTAAATGCATAAATTTCGTGCGCTGTGACACGGAGGCCGGGAAGCTGAATATTCGAATAGTTCTTTAATTGCATATTAACACGCGAAAATTTGCAAATTAAGTAAAATAATATATCTCTCCTTATTCTTAAATAACATAAAATTGCTACGTATCGTTTGCATGTAACATTGCCAGACTACATCACGCACTATCAAATATATTGTAAAGAGAGATTATTCCAATGCAGTTTCAGATATAAATATTTAGTCTGTCAAACACATACAAAAATTACTCGATATTGATGTATGATTTTCTATCAACACAGTTTGATTTTCTGCAAATTTTCACATGATATATACATGAAATGACAGCTGATATTTGTGTCACATATTTCTAATCGAAATTTTATTTTAAATCTATATGAGGAATAAAAATAGATGCTTTGTTTTCTTATCGAAAATTCATTTTATCATGTAAACGATCGATAAAACTTTGCAAATTGGACGTCGCTGGGCGATGATGTATTATTTACTTCAAAAACGCATTCGAATGGCGCCACGTGCGATGCCTTTGGCCGATTAAATGACTTATTAACGGACTTATACAGTCTTTCTGGTATCAGCAGTCACTCGCGACAACATGCGCGATCAGCAACTAGCCGGCGGCGTCTTTCATCAATCGTGTTTCATTGCGGGGACGTGCTTAAGTTAAATGAATAAGGATAAGATCGATGCATTACAGTGCAGAATTTTCGATCACGGGGTTCCGTGACATTAAACACATCTGTATTATTTTATCAGTGTGTTCTCTCTCCGTGACAAGGTTATCATTAGCACATCATAATTTTAATTTTATAAGAAAATTTTAATTATTGATATTAATTAAGATATATATATAAAAAAAACTTATTTACTTATAATTAATAGTATAACAGAATTTTGTTTGCGCGTTTTAATATTTTATGTCGAGAAATTAACATAGCTATTGTTTAATGAATCGTATAAAAGGAATGATATATTATTCATTGTTATAGTAAAATAATCTTGTCCTTTTCTTTTGTGTTTCAGGTAAATCGCCTTACATAATTTTTCTCTGTGAATCGTAGATGTTCCGCGAGCTTAAAATTCACCGGTAATAAATCAGGTAACTTAATTGATAAACTTAGTTGAAAGTTCTTATTAATGGAAGTCTATCTATTTTTGCATATTTTTCATCCTGCTTGAAAGATTATTTTATATTAAAATACACGAGAAAAACGAAAATTGAGCTATTAATTTTTTTTTATGTTTACTCAATTTTTACTTAGTTTTATAAAGAAATAAACTCTCTTATGATATAGAAATATATTATTAAGAATATTATAAATAATTATTTCAAAATAAAAGAATAGTAAAA
>NW_021848450.1:5839-7286 GCF_003651465.1 Formica exsecta | reverse complement strand
AGGAGAAAGAAGAAAAAGAAAAATGCGCAAATAAAATAAAAAATAGAATAAATATTAAGAGAAACAGAAATAAAAAAATTCCTACCTTAACGCTCTCCAGTTCTCTTCTCTCTCTCTCTCTCTCTCTCTCTCTGTCTGTTTACTATTTACGTTTCTAGTGAACTTCCTCGATACGGAAGAATTACGCTTTAGCGAATTTAAAATGGTTTAAAGATATAAAAGTAAGGCTCTTATACGATTAAAATCAAGTAAAATGAATTTGTTTTGCTATCCTCTCAAGTAAACTCCGAGTAAAAAGGCAAAAGAGCCACGCGCATTTTTTTGGGCGCAAAGGTATATAATTTAAACCAAAAAATAAATTAAAAAATTAGAGAATTTCTTTAATTACATGATTCGCGAATGGCGGACGTTTCGGCCCTTTTTTTGGCCATCATCAGCGCAAATAGTACTAAATTAAACAATATAAACGGTATACATAAAAAATCTTAATCAAGCGCAGAGTTACATGGTGACCAACGGTAGAAGGCGTGATCCCTCATGTCGCTCCAAAGGCAAAAACCATTTTCCATGTAGTCCATGTTATTTCGGGGCAGAAACCTCGATTCTTTAAGCATGAATCCACGAACATGATGATACGTTAATAATTGTGTCTGTAATTTGCGCGGAATGGTTTGTGTCAAAAAACGAAAAGAGAGAGAGGGTCCGTGTCGAAATTACAGTAGTAAGACTTACATAAAAGAGACGCAGCGCACAAGTCGACAGCAAAAATTTTTCAGCAACGCAAAGTCTTAACTAAACTCACTAACTAACCACAGAGTAATGAGAAGTATTGTTCGGCGAAAAAGGTGAGATGATAAAAACAAATGTTACCAATAGCGGTAAACAACGATACAAAAAAAAATTAAATTGTCAAAACAGTGAAATGAAAAACAATATCAGCATTGTCTGTAGTATAAAATCAAAGTAATAAATAAATAAATATATATGAAAACAGTCCAGACAAACTATCCAAAAAATAAAATAAAAACAAACTTTTTGTCGTTGTAAAAAGGTGTTTGTCAAATTAAATAGATAAATAAATAAATAACATTTAGAAGGTTGTCAAGTACAGTAAAATAATTATAAATTAAACATAAAAATTACAATAAAATATAAGATAATTAAAAACAATGACTATAATCGCTGTCAAGTATGTTAAAACACGATAAAATAAAATAAAATGTAGAGTGTAAAAAGGAGAACGACAGAAAATCAAACTTTTAAATTTTTGAGAGCCTGTCTAAAACTGTTAAATATGCCTCTGGGAGACATTCCGTGTCTGTTTGCAGATTTAAACTATCCTTTTGTCGCTTAATGTGTAATACTTCGGAAATCAATCGCTTATGTAAATGTGGTTCATTATCAAGTATTTCGTTTATATTGTTTAATTTAGTACTATTTGCGCTGA
>NW_021848450.1:0-4769 GCF_003651465.1 Formica exsecta | reverse complement strand
GGTTTGCAACTTTCTGCGCGAAGCGAGGTCCATCCTATATCGCCCTGTGCTTTGGACGCGAAACGAGATTTATAATTATATAATTTTACATTGGTTTGCAACTTTCTGCGCGAAACGAGATCCACCCCATATCGCCCTGTGCTTCGGATGCAAAACGAGGTTTATAATTATACGAGTTTACATGGGTTTGCAACTTTCTGCGCGAAGCGAGGTCCATCCTATATCGCCCTGTGCTTTGGACGCGAAACGAGGTTTATAATTATACAATTTTACATGGACTTGCAACTTTCTGCGCAAAGCGAGTTATTATTAATTAGATGTTATTATTGTTTAGAGTTTTTAATATTATTTAGAGCCGGTATTACTATTTACATGTTGATTGTATCTAAAAACCTAAGAAAATGAGCTTTTTCAATTTCTTCTTTTTTCTTAAGAATGATATTATAACACGTTGGTGTTTACAGTCTTGTGACACATTAATAAAGTAAAACATTTCAGCGAAATATTTTTAAATTACAATCTCTTTTTCATATAAAAATCTTAAAAATTGTCCATTTAGCCAGATAATTAAAATGTGAATATCTCGGAAACTAGACGTTTCCACACATTCACACTTGCGGCATTCGATTATATTTAGTAAGTGCTACATACCTGCAAAACTTCATCAAATTCGGAGGTAGGAACTATTTTGAAAAGCTCTTAAGGTAATCTGCAAGAATATGCAATCAAAAATGGGATTTCCATTAAAAAAATTTAAAGTAATTTTTACGTGACCTTAACAATACTATTTAAAATCACATTAACATTGCTGCTTAATGCGCCACTTAAAACCCTACAACTTTTATTTGAAACATTTGTCTCAATAATGCTTTATTTTCAAGATATTTTATTGTTCCGGGACTTTTGGCACACCCGGTATGTACACACACACACATACACACAGACGCGCGCGCGCACACGCACGCACGCACGCGCACACATGCACGCACACGTTACACATTCACATATATACATATAGGGGAAAGTTGGGTAAAACCGGGTAGTCTGGTCAAACCGGTTACCCCTGTTCTTTTGTAATAAATGCTGCTATCTATGGCTAAATTGTGTTATTAGTTGTAGATTGGCGCCATCATTATTTAAAAACAAACCGTGTCCCTATGCACAAGAAATTTTATTAAAAATAGAAGTTCGAAGTTTTCAGCCCCAAAAAGATCGATATCGAGGCAAGAATCGAGTCGTCGTGCACTTTTTCTATATAGAGCATTTGTTTCCTCTACCGGTAGGACAAAACCGGGTACTTTGACTTCTCCACAAAAACCTTGTTATTTTTGGTAACCAAAAAATTTTTTTTTGGCATCTAGCCTTATTTTCTCATAGTTTAAGGTTCACTAAAGACTACTAACGGTCGGTAAATTTTTTTTGCTCTCAGATTTTTTGTAGGAAGACAGATCCAAAAAAGTACCCGGTTTTACCCTACTTTTCCCTATATATAAGAATGCTATTAATACTCATACCTTCTCTTACGTAACATATTTTATCATTTTCGGAGAGAATTATGTAATGCGGTTGATCGTCAGTGACAAGATTTGATTTGAAATACGTGCAAAGTGCACATATGCAGATGCGATGATTTTGGTAGTGATGGTCTAGATATGAAAACATACGAGTTTTCATCAATTTTGCTTGGAAATTCAGATCACATTTAGAATGCCATCCAATAATTACGCCTTCGTGATAAATGTTTTCTTTAGGAGGAGGCAAATGAGGTTGTGATAAATGCTTTACAATCACTCCAATCAAAAATTTATTATTTTTATTCCTCCTCTTTATCGGTTATTCTACTGCGATCTGTGAAAAATATAATCGCAGAATTCAACCGATATCATATCAAGCGGTTTCTAAACTATTGTAACTGTTAAGATTTAAGGTACGTGTTCATGGTGTCGCTCGTAGCTCATATTCAGCGACAAATGAGTCACGTGATTTCATATGTCGCTGACTTCGACTGTCGCTCATGTAAATGGCCTAAACGATAAATTTTTGACGATTAGATTGATCGTGTTGTGTAAAATAAATACTGCAAAATGTCGTATTAAGAAAGGTATCACGAGTGGACCTGTCAACTTGCCGCGATTGTGCACAATAAAAATGGAGAGGAACGACGGCGAAATAGACTAATGGCAGCTGTATGCATCAATGAATGTACAAATTAAAAAAAAAAAGAGATTTTGGATTGATCCATTATTCAAAAAACGACGTGAACATAGAGTTTACTATGCATCTGTATCGAGACTAATGCCCGGTCTACAATGAGTCGTTAGTCGTTAATCGCAAGTAAATTGACCGACCACAGTCGGTAATTTTTTTTTATCGTTAAATGAAGCAATTTCACAATTTTTTGTACGATCTGCCTCATAAAATCATAAGAGCTACCATAAAAAAAATCTTATAGCTATCCAGCAAATTTTTTTTAAATGCAGAGTACTTAAAAGTACAAAATAACGTGAAGAATAAATTTTTTTATTGTTTTATATAATTGTTTTCTGGGTCAAAACACACGTTATCTCCATCTATTTGCATCATGTTTACATGTTAAAAAAAAAAATAGCATTTATAACATTTGATAGAGCAAAGTTTCAACTTTAAAAATCTGTTTTTTTATTGCGGTACGATGGTATTTAATGGAGTTATAAGCAATCAAATTCAAAATGATCATTTTGCTTCCTCATGGAGGAAGTTTTGTTTTCGTGACAAAATTTTTTTTTGAGTTTTCTATGCCAATGTGTTTAGAATGTTCCAAAACGTCGAAAAATCATATTCCTAAAAAATGTATGTATGTATGTATGTATGTATGTATGTGTGTATGTTGACTCATAGAGGAAGCTTTGTTTTCGTGACAAAACTTTTTTTCGAGTTTTTAATGCCAATGTGTTCAGAATGTTCAAAAACGTCGAAAAATCTTATTCCTAAAAAATGTATGTATGTATGTATGTATGTGTGTATGTACACGATTTGTTGTGCAACCGCTAACTTCCACAATTTTTGAGATATCTAGTTAACTTTTTTTAAATGGATAGAATATTATTAAAGGATGGTTGGTACTGAATTTGGTGAGTTTCGGTGAAAGGGTTCATTTTTTACAAAATTTAGAATTTTTTGAGAAATGTTTGTACACGCTGTAACTTTCAGAAAATTTGAGATATCGGTTGAAATTTTCAGAAAATTTGAGATAACGGATTAAATTTTTTTACATGAATAGAGAGTATTATTAATGGATGTTTGATATTGAATTTAGTGAGGATCGGTGAAAGAAATCATTTTAATTTTTATTTTGCTCACAAAGCTTTCTCTATGAGGAAGCAAAAATTGAAAAATCCGCATGCTTAAAGCAGCTTAAGCATTGTAAGATAAAATGATGAGGAAGCAATGTGCAAGTGTCTAATTTGCACAACTCTACTTGTTTTATTTAATACGCGATAACTGAGTAACAAAAAAATCTTAGAAACATTTAAAAAAAACGATTTTGTTGGGAAAACTTTAAGCTTTCTCATTAGAAAGTCGAAAATGCTTGTAGATTTTTTTGGGGAACGTGACAGGCCAATGAATTGTGAAAAAAATTCCCCATTTTGTCTAGCTGGTAGTTTTTTATATGTAAAAATTAACAAACTCACAGAAACTCAAAAAAAATAGTGACTTCAAAAATAGAGATTTTAAGCTTTAAAACCTTTTTTTAGATTTAAATTTTGTTTATTTTTAACGAAGTTACAGCTATCTGAATTTTACCTATTTCTTAAGAAAAATTATGTGTTCCTCTAATTTTTGTGAGGAATCTAATATCTATTAAAAAATATAAGTAAATTGACCAATTTATCTGAATCTTATTTTATAGATGTCTCGTATAAAAAGCTTTTTTATTAAAAATTTCAAATTTGGAAGATAAGAAAAGGAAAAGAAAGTATGTATGTTAATTATCAAAAACGTTAAATTTTTTTAAATACATGTTTCTGTTATTACCAGTAGATACGTCAGATATAAAAATTATTTCCTCAAACTTTAATTTTTTGTGCATTTTATAAAAAAGCATTTCGCTCAAAAATTCAAGACAATATTATAAAAATTGTGATACACACAATTTAATAGAGAGCAATATCTAGTAAATATCTATGAATATAAAATTCAAAATTAGAAATAAAAACCCAAAAACAATATGCGCGTGGGTCAATTTATTAGTTTCTTTCCTCTATTTAAAATCAAGCTCTATATATTTATATTTACCTCAAATACTTTGTCACATCCATGTCAGACAGATCGATCGAGAACATTTCTCGGTTATCAGATGGTATTAGTGACATTAGTTCTTGACTATTTTTATTATCAAATTTCCATTCGTTATGTGTAAAATGTTGCACAGCACGGTTGGCCACATATGCTTTTCTGTGCAGTTTCAATATCCTATGTAGCATATTATACATACATATATATGTGTGTATATACAGGGTATATCAGACCACCCGTGCCAGCCGAATATTTCGAAAACAGAGAACAACAGACAAAATTATTTCAGACAAAGTTGTAGGGTTTCAAGTAACGCATTACACAGTAATATTAGTACGACCTTGAATATCGTTGTCAAGGTCACGTGAAGGTCATCATAAATTTCTTAAATGAAACCCTCTATTCTTTATTACATATTTTTATATCTTATTTTGAAAGCTTTTCAAAACAATATAATAAAGTATTTTTTCATTAAGTGCTTTTTGAGTTATTTT
>NW_021848449.1:28581-34377 GCF_003651465.1 Formica exsecta | reverse complement strand
AGCTTTAAACATGTTCTTCCATTAAACATCCAATGCAAACATGTACTTGATACCTGGGTTAAAAACTATGGTATTATTTATCATAAAGATGTAGCTGTAGCTACACATTTAGATGACAATAACATCGTATTTGGTAAAATTCGTTACATAATTATCGATAATATGGACCAGATATTATTTATATATATAGAATTACATACCAATGGTAGTGATAGACATTATTGCGCATCTGAAGTAACGGAAACATGTGTTTGGAAACTTATTAGATTAAAAGATTTATTCATGTATGATCCTCATAATGTGATCACGATGACCAATGGCAATCTCTATATTTTATTTGATTAAGTGTAATTATTTGCATTTATATTATATGTATAAATGTTTTCTATGTTTTGTATATTTCTTTTTTGAGATACTGTTATTAATGAATAATGATGGTATTAATGAATAAAAATATTTTCACGATATCATCTGCATCTTTTTATTCGTATTTTTCATTCCTAAAACACACAGTTAATATTTCTGTAACTAAATTACTCTATTATCCTACGAAATTTCAAATTCCATCAACCGTATAATAGGCTCTATTGAAAGAAATATTTGGTTCTAATAAAACATCATTGGAAAGAATCAATTTAATGAATTAACAAAGAGAACAAAATTATTCTGCCAGCTTAACGTATTATTTAGTTTCTTGAATTATACGAATTGTATTATTCAACTTTTATATTGCGTTTTTCCAACAAATCCTTTGGTTTGGCAAACTGAGCTTTTATTAATTTAACAAAAGCTTTATTTAAAACCGCAAGTGCATCGATACACAAATCACAAATTTTTTTTGTTCATCTGAATTTATACTTATATCAACGAAATTCTGTTGTCTGTCAATGAAATATTCAGACAAACAGTGTGTCCCTATGGACACACCAATCATATCTTTCATTCATGCGATGGGATATTTGTTTATACCAAAAGGATATTCAGTTGCTTTCACTTTATATTTTGTCATACGCTTCATATGTTTCATTCCTCTAAGTAAGTTGAAATTTTTTGAACTCAATATACTATGGTTTTAACAAATTTTTTATTTTAATGGAATGCATTTTTGTTGGCTTGAGAAAAGTTTTAACTAAAATAACAAAACATTTGAATGCACCAATCATCAACATTGTCCGTTGAACTGAGTTAACGAATATATAAACAGTATATTTAATCTATTCAACAAAACATTCACTTCTGTTAAATTGATGTTTTGTTACTTCAAATATATATTAAAATACTAGCATCATAAGTTTAGTTTAAGTAATATAATTTTAGATGCTTTATAATTCCGTAAACATGGATTTCAACTGGATTTGAATTAACATAACCAAATTAGTGTTTCATCAAATGTTATATTTTGTTGTTTCGAGCAATCTTTCGATTAAAAACAAATCGGCTTTGTTAATTCAAATCACGATCTATCCGAGGCAACAGAATCTACCTACAATTCAAACAAATGTGTTCATATACAAAAAAAAATATTCTGTTGTAGTAACTGTATATCGTTGTACTAAACTCTCTGTTTTGATGGTTTGAATAATATTTTGTTTAAACATCAACAAATTATTTCGTAATATTTTAGTTATATTTATTTGAACGTATCGGACTAAATAATTTAGTTGGGCAAAACAAATTTTGCCTTTTTCAACCAAATTTTTTTTTCAGTGTAAGCATAAGAAAATTGATTGGTCTATAAGCATTTGCATAAGGAAATGGAAATCAATTTTCTTATGCTTATGGTTATGCGCTTATGCAAAAGTCTGTGCTCCAGCCCTAACCAATGATTGGTTTTAACTGCTGAAATATTTGTGTACAACATAGTAATCA
Organism: Formica exsecta; assembly: GCF_003651465.1. Taxonomy (NCBI): domain Eukaryota; kingdom Metazoa; phylum Arthropoda; class Insecta; order Hymenoptera; family Formicidae; genus Formica; species Formica exsecta. The sequence goes on along the minus strand of NW_021848449.1, from coordinate 32,508 downwards.
ATTCTCTCAGAGAAAGACAATATGATTAAAATTTAAACCTAAATACACAAAATTAATAAAATTGACTAAATTTTTACAGAAAAGGTATGCAATTTCGGAGATAGACACAGCACTAGCGGTATGTCTTCGGAAACAGAAAACAAGGTAATTTATCTTTTTTTTGTAATAATTTTTTTATAAAACACATTTTATAATAAATTCTTTTATTTTGTCAGGTTCATCTTGGGAGTGGTTTCTATTGCACACATGCAGGCTTCACAGCAATGGAAGCAGCAAAAAATGATTGCGACTGGGCTGTGGCCCTTCTTGTTGGAGTTTTCGGCAAAGATGCTAAATTAATGAGAGTTTATCCTAGAAAGCAAGGGTTAAAAAATTTTCCGCTTGGATTCCTGATGCTAGCTCAAAGTAAATATTCAATTATAAAATATTACAATATTCTCTTCTTTTATTAATTATTCATCTCTTTTGTTTTTCATATTTTATATACTGTGTTCACGGAGAGAACGATCTCGCTTTTCGTCCGGTTCGGTCAGATCCCGCCCGACCGACCGCCCATTTTGCCCCCTCCATGCTGCCAAAATTGGTCTTGCAGCTTTCAGATCCGGCTAGCCGACAAAGGGGACCCTATTTATTTATAATAGTATTAAATCTTATTTCTAATTTTTAGATTGCATAAAGAGAAAATAAATATAATAGATATATCGCGATTTAATTAAAAAGAATAATAAAAATCGATTAACAGAAAACGACTCAAGCTTTCAATATTATGACATTTCTTTCGAGCTTTATAGGCGGATCACATACGTGATACACGATCGATACGCATACGACATACAGCATTGAAGTAGCGCGCTGAAGTCTCTCACCTAATCCCCACTCCGCCCAAAGCTGCGCGAAGCGAGGTTGTTCTCTCCGTGAACGCAGTATAGATCTGTACAGAGAGCGATTGAAGCATGGCAATTATGAAGGTGACATTGACGGAATGGTCAAATCACTACCAGCTTATCTGTCAGATCGAGCGCTAGATTTTGGAGGAAGAAGTATATCCTCCCGTGCAAAACGCTCAAAGAAATCTAAAAATAATAATATATTGCAGAAGTCAGTTCTAAGTTCAGATTTTACTAAAAATAAAAAAGCAATTATTTCATAATAATTGCCAGAAATTGTATAGTTATTTATTTCTATGATATATAACTGATAACATTTCTTTATGTTTATCTTAGGACAGAAAAGGAGGCAGCAATAGCAGATCCATCTATAGTTTCAACTGCTACATCCTTAACTTCAACTGTTTCATTGACTTCAGAGAAAGCTTAAAGGGATCCAAAAGCGACGAGCGAACTTCGACGGGTTAGCGCCCTCATCTAAACATAACTAAAATTGTCGGTATTATCGACACAATTATCGATAATACCGACAATTTTAGTTCTGCCGTTACCGATACTAACTACTCTATGATTATGCATGATTTATGCGTGTTATAAAAAGCAACTTCGCATTGTGTTCAATATGTTGAAATTAGACAACATCGTGTATTTCTACTGCTCTATCGCCTCGCACGCGTATCTAAGCGTATCTAAGCGTATAGATAACAGTATAATATAGACATGTCTACCTTTATCACACACAATTTCACATTGTTCATACGGACTATGTGTCTTCCCATATATCTTCCAAGAGCAATAACATTTGGCTCTGTGTATATATATATATATAATTTGTTATTATGCAGGGTGTTAGAAAAGTCTGGAAACGGTCAAATATCTCGAAAACGAAACTTTTCTGAGAAAAATGTTTCGAACCAAAGTTGTAGGGTTTTAAAAGTTCTATTCAATGATCATATCCGTTTGACCTTGAATGGAGGCGTCAAGGCGAGATCAAGGCCAACATGATTTGTTTAAATGGAACACCCCATTTTTTATGACACAGTATTAAAGATGACAGCGAGACGTTTCCAAAACACTACTTGATGACCTATTTTCGTTGAGAATTGTCTGAGTTATGAGCTTTAGAATTTACGGTACCGCCAGCATTAGTATTATCCAGGATGCACGGCGTGGAGGTTGCATGGTAGAACTTTTAAAACCCTACAACTTTGGTTCGAAACATTTTTTTCAGAAAAGTTTTGTTTTCGAGATATTTGACCGTTTCCAGACTTTTCTAACACCCTGTATATCGAAAATGATATACATATATCAAACAGTAAAAAAAATAGCATCAAAACGACCTACAAAACGACACTAGATTTTTAGACCATTCCTACTTTCCTATTATTAATAAATATTCCTAATTTGTCTTTTGTTACTCGCTTTATGCTATTGTCCTTCTCGCTGTCTTTTTTTCGTTTTTTCTCTGTTTCTTATTCCATTTGTTGACTTTAGTATTATTTCTTGTGTTCTCACCCGATTATGTTCTCTCTTCTCGTGTTGTTTTCGCTCATTCGATATCGAATCATCCTACAGATAAGTTTATATTTTATTTCCGATGGACCAGTTTTAATTTTAAAATTTAACGTCTTATTTGATCTAACTCCACATGGACAACATCGTCTCTGGAATGTAAGTGACCCGCTTTCTTCCCTTTTTTGCGCTTGTTCCTTTGTGTTTTGACATTTCGTTAGTACATTTTTCTAAATTTTGCAGGTTAACCTTTTCATTAATTTTTACTCATGCATTCTCATTCTCCCGAACTTTGTACGCTTGCACCAGACACGCGAGCCTTCGCTCAGTTCCGCCTTGTGGTTTATCAGCGAACAATTTGCATAACGAATAAATATTTACATCGCCGAATATGTTTGCCTTACGATAATTCACCACATCGTCTATGAGAAAAATCGGGCTTTTGTGCGGTAAATCGAGCTATACGAAAGTAATTAGATTATCGTATTACTTGCGAACTACTTGATGGCATTGTTAGGCGCATTGTAACAAAGTGTGTAATTGATTATGTTGTGTTTCTTACTTAGTACTTCGCGTTAGAGTTATTTGTTTATGTCTGCAATAATAGTGAACGCGCGAGCGAGAAGCAGCGAAATAGAGAAGGACGGAGAGTTACGGACGAGTTTTAAGAGATTCGACAAAGTTTAAACGACACACAGTTTTAATATATAACGCTAATAAAGATATTATTTACAGATATGTACAGTTTGAGTTTTTAGTCCGGCGATCCGCGAGTAACGGAAAGACAGCGAAATTACCGTTGGGCGATGAGCCAACGTACCGCGAGCTACGGAAACGAGGGCGAACAGTTTTCGCGACTAACAGGTCGGTTTTATCGAAAGATTTTTTATTGCAAGATTAGCGTACACGCGTCGAATACTTTGAGCGAAATGCGAGGAGGCCTCTTGGCGCGCGGCTTTTATTATCTTGTGCCGTTCTAGAAGGATCCAGGCGGATCGAGAAATTGACGATTTTCCGGCGACAGTTTTTGCTAAGCTTGTTTTGTTTAACGTTGTTTTCGGATCCATGTAGAAGGGCGATGATAATTGTTGTTTTTCGATAAGTTTGTTTTTGCCGGGCTTTTTTGTCCAACCGCTAACTGGCAGCCCCAGATTGTGTGCCAGTGGCCTCGATTCTCAGGGCCGTGATAGGCGCGCGATGACGAGAGATGCGAGGGCTTGCCATTCGTACGATTTGCGCCATGACTTATTTTGTCATGGCGCGTGGCAATTACAAGCGTATATAGTTTTCCCGTCTCCGCCTCAAGCTCGATCTCAAACAGTTTACGTGGTCCTTTTATTGTGTGATATCATTGATAAGGACCCGATGTGGGCCGAAATTATGATTAATTTTATATTATATATGTATTAACACCGTCTAACGAAATATTATTTGATATGCTATAATTACTGCGTCCCGGTTCCTATTGGCTTTTCCTTTCTCTTCTTATTAAATTATTTTAATTTAATTATTTAATTATTTTTATTTA
>NW_021848449.1:7664-12793 GCF_003651465.1 Formica exsecta | reverse complement strand
CAGGGTGTTAGAAAAGTCTGGAAACGGTCAAATATTTCGAAAACGAAACTTTTTTGAGAAAAATGTTTCGAACCAAAGTTGTAGGGTTCTAAAAGTTCTATTCAATGATCATATCCGTTTGACCTTGAGTGGAGGCATCAAGGCGAGGTCAAGGCCAACATGATTTTTTAAAATAGGACACCCCATTTTTCATGACATAGTATTAAAGATGACAGCGATACGTTTCCAAAACACTACTTAATGACCTATTTTTGTTGAGAATTGTCTGAGTTATGAGCTCTAGAATTTACGGTGCCGCCAGCATTAGTATTATCCAGGACCGCGTGGAGGTTGCATGGTCGGACCTTACATCCCTGTGTGTCTGTGTGTGTGTGTGTGTGTGCGTCTGTGTGTGTGCATGCATGCGTGCGTGCGTGTGTGTCTGTGTGTGCGTGTGGTGTGCGTGTGTGTCTGTGTGTCCGTGTGTGTGTGTGTGCGCGCGCGCGCGTGTGTGCGTGTGTGTGTAGCAAAGAAGGGTCCGATAACCACATGTGATCTCCACATGTAGTATCCCCAAAAAAACATGTCGACGGGTTTTTGGTTATCGGATCCTTCTTTATCGAAGAAAATTTATTAGATGCTTGATACTAGATTGTATTCGTCATACAAGTAACAAATTACTTGTTCGTAGTATATCAAGTCAAAGTAATTTCTTTTGCAAAGTAAGAAATTACCTTCGGTAGTCGCCAACATGGTATTGACTGAAAGGGAAAGAATTACAATATTGATGATGTGAGAATATGGTGACCGCGTTAGGTCCTTCGAACAAGTAGCGACTTTGTTTAACGATACTTATGCAGATCGTGAACCAATTTCAAAGTCTACAGTTCAAAAAACTGTCAGACGATTCGAAGAAACGGAATCTGTCAAGGACCGCCCGCGGAGTGGTAGACCAAAATCAGCGACACATTTCGATAAAAGTTTGGATGTGATGCAATCATTTGTAGAGAAGGTAGCACAGGCGACTGAAGTTACTACATTTTCCATTCTTAAATTTTTATAATGAAAGAAAAATGGCATTCTTTTAAAATAAAATTTACTCAGGAGCTAGCAGAATTTCGATAGAAGAAATGAGGTTTGCGATGAAATGATGCGTCGATGCGATAATGATAACACTTTTCTTGATAATATCATTTTTTCCGATGAAGCTTCTTTCGAATTTAATGGAACGGTAAATCGTCAGAATTGTCGCTATTGGAGTGACGAGAATCCTCACTGGATGCGTGATCTCCACACATAGTATCCCCAAAAACTGAACGTGTGCGCGGGTTTTGGCGAACGTGGTATTATCGGACCCTTCTTTATCGAAGGAAATTTAAATGCGAACACTTATCTACAATTATTGCGAAATCAAATAGTTCCTGCTATTGACAATTTGTTTGACGGAAATATACAAAATATTTGTTTTCAACAAGATGGTGCACCGCCACACTATGCAATAGTAGTGCGTCAATTTTTAACTGATACTTTCCCAAACCGATGGATAGGAAGACGTGAAAAAATAGAGTGGCCCTCTAGATCACCAGATCTTTCTCCATTGGACTACTTTTTTATGGGGGTATGCTAAAAACAATGTGTACACAACGAAACCTGCTAACTTGGCAGACCTTAGGGAACGCATACTGCACCAAGTAAATCTTATCTCACTAGAAATGAGACGAAACGTTTTAAATGAATTTTACCTACGATTAGGTCATTGTCAAGCAGTAGACGGAAGACAATTTGAACACCTAATTCAATAAAAACCCGTCTACACACACACACACACACACACACACACACACACACACAGCAGAGAAGGTTTGGAATCATTAAATACTGCGAGAGTGACGAACCGCGGGGTCCTTATCTCTGCTGACACACACTGTAACGGTTCACCTTTCCCGTACGCCGCGGATCAAGGCTCGCCGGTGCCAGGATTCGGGAGAAGGGGGAAACTCCAACTTACTTTACCTCGGTATAAGCGGTTTAAACAATTATGTTTATTTAAGCGATTATGAACATCTAACACTGAGCTATATTATAAGTACAATGCAACATGCGGGAGCGGTGCGTACAGAGTTTCGCGTGAGCGGTTGTCATTCACAATGCGACATGCAAGAGTGGTGCGTACAGAAGTTCGCGTACAGAGTTTCGCGCGTGGCTGGTGCGCGTGGAAAGCGAGCGTGGCTCATGCGGACGTGTTCTGCGATCGCGGGGTTCGCATGCAAGCAACTATGGTTATTCTAAGCTGAACAGAACGGATCTTAAATACTACGGGTGTCGCGTGGCCTTCGTTCGTAATTCCAACGGCCTGACTACCTTATCCTTAAAAGGACGGGGCGTCGGCACTTTCTGCGGCCTACCCTTAGAAGGGTTAGCGCGCTTGTGTAGTCTGAAGGTCGTGTGTACAGGTGGAGTCGGCGCGATACTGACGGAAATCGTAATATGGCTCTACAATTATAATGCGCGGTATATACAGTGCGGTCTTACGGTATAAACAAGTCGCGGTATATACAAGGCGGTACTAGAGTTTATCAGGACGCGGAGACCGGAGCGGTCTTACTGGTCATGGTATATGTACAACGGTCTTACAATATAGCAGGTCGCGGTATATGTACAAAGCGGTATTACAATCTAACAGGTCGCGGTATTTATACAGAAAGGTACACGGAGACTAAAGTGGTCTTACGGTAGAAACGGTCGCGGGGTAGACAAACGGTCGTCCAGATTGAACGGTGCGCGGTACGGTCTTATAAACTAAGAATGCGCCGTCCCAGCAACCGGGAAGCCCGGCATAACCACGGGTAACCTGTGACCTGGTGTAACGCTAGGCATTAGAGTGCGCCGTCCCAGCAACCGGGTAACCCGGCGTAACTACGGGTAGCCCGTAGCCTGGTGTAACGCGGTATAGGTTTCGGATCAGGAGTTGTACGAGGTAGGACTCGGGATCGGGAACTGGTAACGCTACGCTCGCCGGGCCGCCTTATATACCGGCAGACGGCCTCCCACTCACGCGAGTCGGCGCGTGGTGGGGCGGCCCCACGTGGGGCCGCGACACGGGTGTGGAAGTTTAGGGGCGCCATAGGCGCCGAGCCTCAAACATGCGGGCGGCTGGTCGGCCCGCGAGGCTGGTAACGGTATCGTTACAACATACACAGACACACACGCACACGCGCACACACACACAACAGAGAGGGTTTGGAGTCATTAAATACTGGGAGTGACGAACCGCGGGGTCCTTATCTCTGCTGACACAAACACACACAGACACACACGCACACGCACATAGACACACACGCACACACACACAGACACACACGCGCACGCACACACACGCGCGCGCACACAGAGACAGACGCACACACACGCACGCGCGCGCACACACACACACGCACACACACACACAGGGGTGTAAGATCCGATCATGCAACCTCCACGCGGTACATCCTGGATAATACTAATGCTGGCGGCACTGTAAATTCTAAAGCTCATAACTCAGACAATTCTCAACAAAAATAGGTCATCAAGTAGTGTTTTGAAAACGTCTCGCTGTCATCTTTAATACTGTGTCATAAAAAATGGGGTGTTCCATTTAAACAAATCATGTTGGCCTTGATCTCGCCTTGACGCCTCCATTCAAGGTCAAACGGATATGATCATTGAATAGAACTTTTAAAACCCTACAACTTTGGTTCGAAACATTTTTCTCAGAAAAGTTTCGTTTTCTAGATATTTGACCGTTTCTAGACTTTTCTAACACCCTGTATATAAAAAAAATTATTATTAATATTATAGAATTTATATGTGTGTGTATGTATTTTGTGTAATCTTAATTGATACTGGGAGATCCTCTTTTATCTTATACTGCGGGGAATATGTTTGTTGTGACATCATCAATAAGTTGAGCGTGTCCTAGTTGTACTAGTGAGTCTCGTAAATTATGAGCCCCCTCGGTATGTTCGTTATATATCGCTAGTTTTATCATAGCAGCTCTATCACCAAGAGGATGGACAATTTGTATCCATCCTTCTTGTTGGGCTGCAAGAATCTTGCATAATTGTCTTGTCTTTTTGGGCCATTCTGTAGTTGTAGTTACAGGGCCCGTATACGCCAGGCCGCATTTGACGCTTTGCCACGACAATTCTCGGAACCGGTCTTCTAGAAGATATACCTGCCCCATTGGTCTCCATATTGTAATCCCCCAGTCTCTTAGGGAGATTTTGACCATGAATGTCACCCTGTTGACTCTAATGATGATGCCGCGTTGCCAGATGTCCTTTACTCTGACTGCACATGGTTCGTTTTCCTTTAAGTCTTGTGGATACAAGTGGAGGTATTGTCCGCGTCGGTCCATCCGGAAATTAAGTTCTTCAATGAGTTCCGTCAAATCCTTTTCACCGTTTTTTAATTGGACCCAAAAGAATGACGGAGATTCTGCGCGAGTTATCCGCACTTCCAAACATCTGCGAGTTAATTGGTGGGTGTCGATATTCTTGATTTCCATTTCTAAAATGGTTAAAACTGTTTGATATAATTGAAAAAGGTTTAAAAGGAGTTCATTTTCAAAGTTGATGGAGAGGGTGAGGGAAGGAAAAAAAACGGTAATTATTTTTCCTCTCTTTTTGTTATTGTTATTATAATTGTTTTATTATTAATTTATAAAAATATATATTATATATATATTTTTTTTATTTTTATTCTCTTATCTCTAACGTATAAGTAGTGTTTTCTTCTGAGCGTAGCAGAGGATGTTATGAGGTTCTTGTTTAGTAAGTTTTATTGCTCTTTGATCTTCTTGTGGTGCGCTTGATGGTGGGTTTGGTTGCGGCTTTTCAGGTCGCCTTCGTGCAAGATGTAATAAAAGATTGGTGAGAGAATCCAAACATCTGCGAGTTAATTGGTGGGTGTCGATATTCTTGATTTCCATTTCTAAAATGGTTAAAACTGTTTGATATAATTGAAAAAGGTTTAAAAGGAGTTCATTTTCAAAGTTGATGGAGAGGGTGAGGGAAGGAAAAAAAACGGTAATTATTTTTCCTCTCTTTTTGTTATTGTTATTATAATTGTTTTATTATTAATTTATAAAAATATATATTATATATATATTT
>NW_021848449.1:0-4535 GCF_003651465.1 Formica exsecta | reverse complement strand
AGCAGCTCTATCACCAAGAGGATGGACAATTTGTATCCATCCTTCTTGTTGGGCTGCAAGAATCTTGCATAACTGTCTTGTCTTTTCGGGCCATTCTGTAGTTGTAGTTACAGGGCCCGTATACGCCAGGCCGCATTTGACGTTTTGCCACGACAATTCTCGGAACCGGTCTTCTAGAAGATATACTTGCCCCATTGGTCTCCATACTGTCATCCCCCAGTCTCTTAGAGAGATCTTGACCATGAATGTCACCCTGTTGACTCTAATGATGATGCCGCGTTGCCAGATGTCCTTTACTCTGACTGCACATGGTTCGTTTTCCTTTAAGTCTTGTGGATACAAGTGGAGGTATTGTCCGCGTCGGTCCATCCGGAAATTAAGTTCTTCAATGAGTTCCGTCAAATCCTTTTCACCGTTTTTTAATTGGACCCAAAAGAATGACGGAGATTCTGCGCGAGTTATCCGCACTTCCAAACATCTGCGAGTTAATCATTAGATATATTCCGAGTAGTCCAGCGCTGATATTGCCGAAAAACAGGAACTTATTCCAGAATTTTTTCCAAGCGGAAGCGGCTATCTTTTCCATTGATGCTTGGTCCAGTAAGTTGGAAATGGAGCCCCCTTGTCGAGAAGTGGATCTTCCCATCACTCCTCTTGCTACGGTGTTAAGTACTGACGGTCGTTCGACCTGAAACATTATATGATTCCTGAGATATTTTAACTCTCCTTCAGAATATATGCCACTAGTGGCGAGAGATCCTGGATTAATATATTTCCAAGTAGGCTTGGTTAATGGTTTCATAATGGTTGGTGGTAAGGTGTCTATCGGGTTAGGTATAAATTTGTACCATGAGTCTCCTAAGAGGTACATGGCAGGTGCAAATAGATTGCATGCAGTTTGCGTTCCTTGTTGTAGTATTATATGAGTTTGAGGCGTTAAAAAATGTGTTCGGTTCCCTCGGATTACTGGTAATTGGTCATAGCATTCTTTTGTTCTTGCAAATTTTACATCAACTGGTACACATTTGACTATGTGGATTACTTCCCCTGCCAAAAGAGCCATATATCCAGGTCCTTTCATTAAGTGGTATGCGAAAATGTCAGGTGCTTGAGTAGCTATTGCTAATGCATTATGCAACATTCTATTTTCTAAATTACATTGGTGTAGTAATAAATTTCTATAAAGTTCGTTTATTTAAGTACGGACGTGTTTCTCTACGTATACGAATTTAGAGTTCATATAGGTAAAAATATCGAGATTGGAGATGCCGGATTGTTTTTTAAAGACAGTGGTACCGCGTACAGTTTCGAAAATTAGTAATTTAGGATGCTCTGGTGTTATTAATGAATATCCACATGTATTATATTTTCCTTTGTTAGTCAATGTAAATATTGTGTCTTGCGTTGTTAAAGAATAAACTATTTGAGGATGATCTTTATCTTTATCAACTATTCTGTATGCGTATCCTTCGAATAATATACCGAAATTATAAAGTTTGCAAGTATCGGTAGGTACGGGGTCCCAATACGTATCTCCTCTACATCTGTACAATGCGTAGAGCCGAATTCACATGCTACGCCGGATCTGAGCTGCACGCGATTGGTGTTTATTTTTACATTGGCCATGTAATCTTGTAGCGTTATTTTTACGCTTGCAAGCACCATTACATCTGTCCAAGTTCCATAGGAATCAGAATAAGCTCCTCCAATATACGCTCCGTCATTGTCCACGTTGCCAGCAAGTGTTACTGGACGTGTTGTAGTTTGATTTGATTTTAAACCAGTTATGTAGGTCTGTCCCATTTGAAAGGTGCCATAGTCGTGCATTCGTCTGCATGTGTCACGGGGTATCTCTTCTATGTATGAATATTTTCCATTGTACACATCCATGGAGTGAGAGAACATTCCACATTTTTTTATTGACCGATCGATTTCAACTTTACACTGCATTACCTTTACTGACTCGAACTCGTTAATTTGTAGTAATTGTATATATGCTTGTTCGCGTTTAACATTTTGTGGTGGTATATCGCATTCTTCGATAGTTAATAAAGATAAGGTTGTTTGCCTTTTAGGTTAGGTTTGCCGAAAGAGATCCACAGTCGTACCCTATTATTCCATGAATCTGGTAAAATTTAGTTATTAGCACTACCAGTATCACAATTAGACGCTTAATGTCGAGGTCCATCTGAAAGTACATTATTATTATTTGGAATTATCATTTGGCATAGGTTTAATGTATGAAACTCGTAAGCGGTTGGGATGTACAATTCGACTATTCTTTTTTATTCTTATTTTTACGTTATTTTTGTTCAAGATTTCTAGAACTTTGTGAGGCCCAGAATATTGGTCTCCGAATTTACCTGGTTTTGGACCCTTTAATAAAAATACTTGATCTCCCGGTTTAAAAGTTTGTGGGTTGATTTTTCTATCGTAATCATTTTTTGATTTAATTTTGGCTTGAATAACATTATCGCGTGCATTTCCCTGAATTGCGTAAAGTTGAGTTATAAGATTTATTAAGTATTCATCGTAATTTGCTAATTTATCCCCAGGAGGTAGAAGTTCGTTTGATGGAACACGTGCTATATTTCCAAAAACCAGCTCATATGGAGTGTGCTTTGTTGCTTCATGTATATTCGTATTATAATTAAACATGGCAAGGCTAATCCATTTATCCCATTGTTTTTGTTCATTCGCGTATTGTTTTAAATATTCGCCTAATGCGTGATGTGATCTTTCTAATGATCCGTTTGATTGAGGATGGAAGGCTGTTGTGCGAAATTTACGAATTTTAAATAATTTTGCAATTTTCTTTATTAGATCGCTAAGGAAATTTCTGCCTTGATCTGTTAATATTGCTTTTGGTGCTCCAAGTACGCAAATAAATCGATCTACAAAAGCTTCTGCGATGGTTTCGGAAGTTTGATTCGGTAATGGTATCCCCATGCAAAATTTAGTTAATTGATCTTGTAATGTTAAAATATATTCGTTTCCTCTTTCGGTTTTAGGCAAAGGGCCTACGATATCCATGGCTACTTTATCGAAAGAAGATCCTGGTGTGTCTGTGATTATCATTGGTTGTTTCGTTTTTACTCGTACAAGTTTTTTCAATTGACATTGTAAACATTGCTGTATATACCGTTGAACATCTGCTTTCAAGTTTTCCCAGTAATAATTATGTTTTATTCTGTTATAGGTTTTTGTGACTTCCCGGTGTCCTCCCTTCTGTTTCATTTAAATGTTCTAATCGCAATGATTCTATGATTTCGACGAGTCGATTCTTTCCCTTTTTTTCGGAGATTGTTAGACAATTATGCAAATTATAATTTTCAACTTCTTGTTTTGTTTTATATCTTGTTTTGCGTTTTCGCATGAATTTTTCTAAAATTTCTTGAGATTTATTTAGCAATGGTGTAAGTATTTTTGAAGACGGTTTATTTTTATTTTTCATATTTCGTAGATTCGAATTTTTAATATTTAAATTATATTTTTGAGCCTCTTCAAGGAGGTCTTTTATTGTAACATGAGAGGTTTTTAATTCATTATCATTTTCTTTTTTAAATAACCCAACCTTAGGAAATTTGATATCTAGGGAGGATAAAAGACTTCTCCCCTTTTTGGAATAAGATTTTGCCGAAATACGTAGTGAGGTTTGGTAATTTCCCTTTTTGCAATCGACGGAGCTAGGATGATTTTCAGGAGAGGTTTGATAATTTCCCTCTCCAAAGATTTTTGTGTGTGTGTGTGAATCGTTCAATTCTTTACTTTTCCTCTCAGTTTTATTTTTTATCCTGTCTTTATTTTTAATTTTATTCTTATTTTAATTTTCTTCTTTATTTAAAGTTTTTCCTTCGTCTTCATAGTTGATTTCCTTGATAATAATATTTTCTTCATCTTCATTTTCACTTTAATTTTTAATAGTCATATAATTTTCATAATCGTATTCATTATGTATAGATGTTCCGTAAGTGGTTTCTTCTTCTTCCTTATTCATTGGTTTTTCTGGACTGTTTAGAGCCTCGGTTTTTGAATCATGGTCATGTAATAATTCGCCCAATGGTTTTAGGCGTAAGGTCGGAACATGTACTTCCGCCCCTTCATCTAAAGTACTTATAACATTTAAATATGTCTTTTCAGCAACGTTCTCCACGATGGTGTCTCCCAAATAAATTCCATGTGCCACCTTTAGTCTTGGTATATATCCTACTTTTAGTTCTGGATTTTCTATTCTTACATAAAATAATGATTCCGATCGCGGAGCTACTACAATGGCTTCAGGTGATAAGAACGGTATATTGATTCCAGAGACATCCAAGTGTCCTTGTGCGTAATCTATTTTCGATGAGGTTTGTTTAAAAAAATCGTTTCCTAAGATGCCGGATTGTGAAATCGGAAAATCGTTATATACAATATGAAATATTACCGATATTCTAAAAAGAGTTAACGTAATTTCACCTAAGGTGTAGACAGGATAATTATTTATACCGTTTAAGGGGATCCAAAATTACCGACAAAACGCGAAAGTCGTTTCA
>NW_021848448.1:0-2851 GCF_003651465.1 Formica exsecta | reverse complement strand
GTTTTGAAAATTTTCAGCAAACCTCACTTACAAGCACGTAACTAAAATGTTCCAAACGAAGAAAACTTGCGTACATAGCGATCTTATCTCTGTGAGCCGGGAAGCGTTGTCCCTTAATTTCCTGGATGTGTTTTGAAAATTTTCAGCAAATCTCACTTACAAGCACGTAACTAAGTCGTTTCGAAACTTGCGTACACTTCGATCTTAGCTTTGTGAGCCGAGAAGCGTTGTTCCTCAATTTTCTTGATGTGTTTCGAAAATTTTCAGCAAATCTCACTTACAGGCACGTAACTAGGACGTTCTAAACGAAAGAAACTTGCGTACATAGCGATCTTAGCTCTGTGAGCCGAGAAGCGTTGTTCCTCAGTTTCCTAACACGCATGCGCAAATTAAAGCAAAAAGAAGCTTTGGACAAGTCCGCCATTTTGTTTTTAATGCTTCGTCATAGCGATATGAGACTAATTTCGTTTGACTTGACTAAGAGAGGGGATTATATGACAGCTTTCGTTTTCCTAAATTCAAATTTTGAATATTTACTTATTTTGAATTTTTCTGTTTTTAGTCGTAGAACCTCGAAATTTTACAGGCGTATAATAGAGGCTGTAATAAGTGTCCTCACTGAGTTTGAGCTTTATTGGGATAGTAGTTTCTTATTTATTTAAATCTTTACCCTTGGTGAATTTATAATGTTGGAATATTTAAATTAGTATGGTATACGCCTAATTTGAAGGTTCTGTGATGTTCTTTTCGATTTTGCTGTATATACGCACGATATAAATGTAACGTTTCATTATTGGTTAAATTATTGATTATTGATTATATATGATAAAAGCATGTGGTGGTTAGGCGAGAAGAATAGTAGTGGAAAAGTAGTGGATTAATATAGAAAGGTTATTATAATATTAATTATGTATTTAGGAATAGGCTCATTTGATTGGTTACGCCATTTTGTCATGAGCAATAGTGGATTGTAAGAGGATAAAATATATACAAGCAGGATAGTTAGTAAATTTTATATGCAAGATAGATGATGTGTGTTTTTAATTAGGTTACCTAGGAACAGATGGCTCTCTTGCACGGCGGCCATCTTGTTGAAACTCTATAATTATTTCGACATCCCTTATATTTTACTATTACTAATAATAATGAATTATTCAATATTATAGATTATATGACCTTTTATAGAATAGAATTGGATTATTATACTCTTTAAGATAATTAATGTCTCTACTTTCTACTGAATAACTGAATAACTAACTCTTTTGCTTTGGCAACAATAATAAAGTATTAGATTATTTTTATATATTAGGTATAAAATCGAAAATTTTTCGTAGGATGTGACACATGCAGTAGCGCTATGGCCATCCTTCTCACACATCAGGAAAGCCCCGAGTGACGTAGTGCTCCCTACCAACAGCGCTTCCCACTCGCTATACTCACGCCCACGGATCTCCCACCAGCACAGGAAGATTCTATGCAAGAGCATGGAGAACCCTATTCCACCACGTACATCAAGGCGATCCCACTGCAGCATTTTCCCGACCAACACCCGAAGACCGGAGGAGCTCAGAGCGAGCCCAGCTTCCAACATTACTATTCTAAACTTCGAACAGCTAACACGAATAGCTCTTAACGTAGTAATCCGGCATACGTGTCGACAAGCTCCCAGTTCATACAGTCTATAAGGCTTTCATTCTTGTACTCAGAGTTTCCTAGCGTTAGCAGACGCTAGTAATATTAGTTGTCTAACTTAAATATAAAATAAAGTGCTATTTTACCTTACGACATTCTATTAATTATTTCAACGTCCGGCTACCGATCCATCTTGAATCAGCCGTCATTACCATAATTAAGAGCGCTTATAATCAATCGATTTGGAGGACCATCTACAAGGAGAATCCAGTATACCAATCGCTAATTCTATACTCATAACCAATTATTGGTAAATTAAGATATTGCTCTTATTCGATTTCTATACAGGTTGTAAGACTTCTGGTCCCTGGTAAACCCGGTGAATACAGGGTGACCAAAAAGAATTAACATTTGATTTATTAAAGTTATATTCAATATAATCAATAACTTTTACATTTATCTTAATACAGATTTAGTACTATTATTCTAATATAGTCACGCTTTTGAGTTTACTTAGTAGTAGAGATAAAAATTAAATTTTTTTTATTAACCTCGAATACTGAGACGTGACAGTAGAATGTTGTAGAGTAAAATAGCACTTTATTTTATATTTAAGTTAGGCAACTAATATTACTAGCGTCTGTTAACGCTAGAAAAATTCTAAGTACAAGAATGGAAGTCTTATAGACTGTGTGAATTCGGAGCTTGTCGACGCGTACGCCGGACTACTATGTTGGAGAGCTAGTGGTGTTAGCTGTTCGAAGTTTGAAATAGTAATGTTCGACGCTGGGCTCTCTCTGAGCTCCTCCGGTCTTCAGGTGTTGGTGGGGAGATGCTGCAGTGGAAACGCCTTCCTATGCTTGGTGGGATAGGGCCCTCTATGCTTTTGTCTTGGTCTTCGATGCTGGTGGGAGGGCCATAGGCGGGAATATGGCAAGTGGGAGCGCCGTTGGTAGGGAGCTCTACGTCACTCGGGAGTTCCCTGATGTGAGAGAAAGACAGCCATAGCGTTGCCTCATTCACTGCACGACTTCATGTTTCACCATCTTCCTTGGTCTTCGGGATGACGACTGCCTGCATTCCTCGGTTATCTTATCGGGCGGGCGGATAAGATTATTGATCGACGGTGGACTTGCATCATCGTGCACAGTCTAAGACCCTTATAATACATAGTATTGAATAAAATATTCTCTACTGAATATTCTTACAATTTTTATTT
>NW_021848447.1:0-16422 GCF_003651465.1 Formica exsecta | reverse complement strand
TAAATTTTAATAACGGCCACTATAATGAACAGCCAGTACGCGCACAAATAGCACGAACGTTCGATGATGAGACAAGAATAATTTATTTATTATGCATAGCAACAATGTTTATCTGTTATCGTAGCGAACAAAATAAAATTATCACGAGATATGGATTTGTTTTATCAGTTACAATCCATCGTAAATTTAGATTTTGTTCGCGACTCGCTTATACAGTGTTTTATATAGCGACAGCGTAGTGACGATATTTTTATCATTTAATAAACGTTTATAAAAAAATATCGACGATCTTAATGATATATATTTTCCAAGTGCATATCGTCATAATTGAAATAGAAATCAAGTCTCTTTCAAGATAAATGGCATCTCAAAAGAGATGTTACATAAAGTTCTTTACAGTTTCCAAAAGAGATTTGGTTTCTGTTTCTATTCTGATTCGATGCGCACTTTGAAAATATATTAAATCATTATAATATTAAACACAATATCACAATATGATCAGAAAATGTTTAAAATGTCATAGTGATAGATTTTTGAGCGCCTGTGCGATGCAATAAGTGGATACAATAAGACAAACGGATGCCAATATTTTTATTTTTAAAAAGTCAAGAGGCTAAGTAAAAATCCATTCCCTCCAGGGAAAAAGAAATAAAATTCTCTCTCTTTTTTATTTATATGAATATTATTATTCGCAAATTATATATATACCAATTACATTTCTTCAATGCATTTGAAACTTGTAATGTTTTTTCTTCAATCAAACTTTATTGCACCCAATGATGTAAAATGCATCAAACCAAAGAAAAATTTAATTATATCTAAGAACGTAATTGTATACATTACTCGCATGTATTTTTCTCATATGTTTCTTATAGGGATTCAGATGTCAGAAGTGGAACCACTGGGCAGCGGAACGGATGCAATCAACGGGATGGTATCACAGGGCGACGAGCGCGAAGAAGATACGACGGACTTGAAAATAACTTTCAGGTCAGATTGTCAACCGGAATTGTTAATATGTTTTCTCGCGTAAAACTTTCATGAAAAGACAGGAGAAAAAAACGAAAAAGAAATAAATAAATAAAAACGAGAAATAAAAGAAGGCATCTACGACGATTTCTATCGGTGTGAAGACGCGATAACGTGTGATAACGCGACACGATTACGATGACAACAATTGTTGTTAACGATGATGATTTACACGATCATTACACGTAAAATTGATTATTTGCAGGAAAAAAAAGTTAAATAAAAACGTACGGGTATCGGAGGCGCCGGGCAAATCGCAAGTGAAACCATTTCCTATGGCGGAGGTAATCGAGCTTCGGCGACTCGCTGACGAATATAAGGTAATCCGTAGGATACGTTTTGTTATTTCAGAAGGTTTGGTTATTTCAAGGTTTTTCTTCGAATTAGCACGCGCTGATTTTCTTCACGCAGTTCATTCCTCTCGTGTAAATAACCCCTATCATAGTTTCTCATTCTACGTATCCACTCAATTGCACACAATTGCTTAATTAATCTAATTAAACATCGAGTTTACTTTTCAACGTTCAGGCATCAATAAACAATTTTTCAATCGTCAAAATTTTGTATGTTTTGTATCGTTTTCTTGTATTACGTGACGTTTCATGTAACAACGAAAATTCAACGGTTACAAGTGTGCAATCGAGGGATGCAAATCGCTGCTGTAAGCAACGGTATAATACATCACACTGATAATACACGGCTTTCGATCTTCGTCGTTAACACTTTTTTTTTTAAACAATTGTTGAAAACGATTATTTGAAAAGTAGACTCATTTTATTTACACGTGATTTTTCACTAACAAACAATTCTGTGTCAAAATTGATGTTCAATCGTTTATCATTTCGCAGTTTGGTTATACTATTTCTGAATATATTCTCAAATGTTATCCGAACAATGTTTTTTCAAGCATGTTCTGTGTTCTTTTAGGCCGATTAGCACCGATGATCTGATTAATTAAGTTTAATAGTTAATGATTAGCACCGATGATCTGATTAATTAAGTCTAATAGTTAATGATTTGTTAATTTAAATATTTTCAACGTCCCAGACTTATTTTTTAGACATATCAAAACACACTTTTTATTGTTATAGCAAATCTATGATTAAGTTAAAAAATAATCTTTCTTCAGCTATAAAAATACTTAATGTGAGAAAAAATTTACAATTTACAATAAATACTAACCTCTGCGATAAATACTCTTATTTTCGATATTTCAACTAACAATAAGAATAAATCGGCTCTAGATTGGTAAAAGAATTTAAAAATGAAAGGTTTGCCAAACTTAGTATTTTGTTTAAACACCAATAATTTTCTCGATTGCCTAATTCTGTACCTAATTCATTCAATGATATAATATAATTAAAGCAAATATTGATCAGCATTGGTGCAACCGGCTTTTATAAGAAAAATAATGCAAATATTTTCCTCCGATTTTGATAAGCTTTGGATGTTATAGATGTCTCAATCAAAATAAGAAGTACGTATCTTTTCATTTATTTGCTTACATCGTTCCCGATTCAGCGACTTCGCTCCGATATTTTTCTCGTCTATGTTTCTTTAAGGAACTCAGGGTGGTTTATTTTGTTTTTCTGAAACAACACTCATCGTCCTCACATCTTTGAATACTGTCCTGCTAATCGGCCGCTCTTTTTTCTCTCCATGTTGCACGATTATATACGATTATATAGTTGCACGGACTGGAATTTCAATGATCTTTGCAATGGCATAAGAGCGTTTCAGAAGAATAAGAAAAGCTTTAAATAACCACATATAATATTATTCGTTGGAATATATGACCATAGCAATACAGTCATATAGCAATAGTCGATATAGAAAAGTGTTATTATTATGCGCCCAAATATATAAAATTGTTAAAAAAATAAAAAATATATTTAATAAATTTTTCGCTTGCACACATGATAATTGACTGTACAAAAAAATTAATTTTTTGCTTTGTTCGTCCGCTTATTTCCCTCACGAGTCAAATAAATAAAATCTATATATCAAACACACATATATGAGAGTATATATATATAATTAGTAATCAAATTAAAATTAATACTAGAAACCTCCTGGAACACAGTGGTGGTTCTATATGCCGATCAAGGATACGTTGGATTTTCGTGTAACTATATGAAGATTACGTGAGACCGTGTATCAATAAAACATAAAAAAAAACAAATGGCAAAAAAAGTTTTGCTTGAGATGTAGCATGTCATTGCATCAAGCCAAGGTAGATTGAAATTATACAATTGGTATAACAAAATTTTGAAAAAAACTACATAATTTTTATGAAAGAGAGAAAGAAAGAGAGAGAGAGAGAGAGAGGGAGAAAGAAAGGATAAAGAAAATCGTGACGGCGAGGAGGTCACGTATGTAAGGATGCATTCTCTCATGACATAACCTAAATTCGCTGGTAAAACGTTCCGCGGTAAAATATATTCGTCTATTAGGATGGGAGGGACGGAGGATACCAAAGGAAGGAAAAAGAGAAAATAATAGCCGACATATTCACCCAGAAGTAGTCAACAAAGTCCACGGTCATATTGGAACCGCGATCAGACCATCATACTATCACGTTTTGGCTCGCACGTCCCTTCGCGACGATAATGTCGATCGCAACAGTGTTCACTACGATCGATGCACTTTACGATTATGCCACGGAAATATGTAATATTTCGATTCGCGCTGAACGGCGGCGATAATTCGTTTCAGTCCTAATGTTTTCCTGCCACCCAAGAGTCGCGAGTGGAACAAGCGCGCTCGAGCCTCGGAGCCTAGCGCGGAGATACGGGTCAACTTGTGTCGACTAGTCGACTACTCTTTCTCTTATTCTCATGCTCCGTTTTTCTTCTTTTCTCTCGCGCAGTTGCGCAACTATGGCTGCGGTCGGGAAGACGCTAGAAATGCTTCGAAACATTTGATTGACCAATCAGAACAAAACGAGTAAAAATTTCTTTATTCTGATTGGTTAATGTAATGCTTCGAAGCATCTCTAGCGTCTTCCCGACCGCAGCCTATGTTCGCTTTCGACAGCAAGCGAACGACCAATAGGAACATAGCGATTGGCGCGGCCGTATCAAGGATCGAGTTTCCGAACTATAATGAATTTAATCCTTTGACTATATACCTATGGACTGCCAACGACCCCCACTTTTCTCATTTAAGCAATGGGTGCGTTCAGGAGACGCAACCGATGAGTAGCAATCGAAAGTGATTGGTTCTTACTTCTAGAACCAACAAATCAACGTGGAATGTTGACAAGACGATGATCAACAGTTGTGTTTCCTGAACGCGCCCAATGTAAAACGCCGCGATCCGAGATCTCAGCGCCCCCAGAACCCAAATAGCCAAGCCAAGAATTAAAAATCATATATTCTGACTGTGAATTATTTGCAAGAGAAGAATTTGAAGTGAGAAAAAGTGCTATAAATGAAATAAAAAATGATTCATTATTGTTCATTATTAAAATTTAAATCGATTAAAAAATTTAATATGGAAAAGAGCAACAAGTATTCTATTAAAAAAGAAAGGAAATCAAAATGTAATGTAATAAAATATACTTGAAAATAAAAAAAAAAATAAAAAAATAAAAAACGCAATCTTACATAAAAGAATATAAATAATTTTTTATTATAATTTACGATTACTGTCCTTTGAACAATATTATTTTGGTCAAATCTTTTCTAACATAAGTCAAATGCGATTTTCGCGTAAATTCTTTTCCAATGTAATAGAATTTAATTTTTAAGCATAATTTTATTATCCTTTTTATTACTTCATATTTGTGATTGTTCAACAAGTCATTATGCATTACGTGCACATTAAAATTATTAAAAAGTTTATTCAGATTTATATTTCTTATCACATTTATACTAATTTTTTGAAACGCGTATTTCATTTTCCATTTATTTTCTATTCTATAAATATTAAATAGCTTTTCTGTTACACTCATTATAGCGTTATATTTCAATTCTTCTCTTGCAAATAATTCACCAGTCAGAACTCAGAATTAGGGCCAATTTCACCAAGCTCGGTTAGATTAAGTGCCGGTCTACAATAGGTGATTTAAGTTTTAAGCTTTAAGAAATTGACCAATCATAGTCAAGTATAATATAAAATTAAAAATGGCAGAACAAAAGCCTACTCAGCCATATACAATATTATGATATCGCTCAAAGATCGTATAAATATATATATAATATGATGATAACAGAATAAATTTTGTCAGAAATGATCAAGGATACGTTGGATTTTCGTGTAACTATATGAAGATTACGTGAGACCGTGTATCAATAAAACATAAAAAAAAACAAATGGCAAAAAAAGTTTTGCAGATGATGTAGCATGTCATTGCATCAAGCCAAGGTAGATTGAAATTATACAATTGGTATAACAAAATTTTGAAAAAAACTACATATTTATGAAAGAGAAAGAGAGAGAGAGAGAGAGAGAGAGAGAGGAAACAGAACGGGATAAAGAAAATCGTGACGGCGAGGAGGTCACGTATGTAAGGATGCATTCTCTCATGACATAACCTAAATTCGCTGGTAAAACGTTCCGCGGTAAAATATATTCGTCTATTAGGATGGGAGGGACGGAGGATACCAAAGGAAGGAAAAAGAGAAAATAATAGCCGACATATTCACCCAGAAGTAGTCAACAAAGTCCACGGTCATATTGGAACCGCGATCAGACCATCATACTATCACGTTTTGGCTCGCACGTCCCTTCGCGACGATAATGTCGATCGCAACAGTGTTCACTACGATCGATGCACTTTACGATTATGCCACGGAAATATGTAATATTTCGCGCTGAACGGCGGCGATAATTCGTTTCAGCCCTAATGTTTTCCTGCCACCCAAGAGTCGCGAGTGGAACAAGCGCGCTCGAGCCTCGGAGCCTCGGAGCCTAGCGCGGAGATACGGGTCAACTTGTGTCGACTAGTCGACTACTCTTTCTCTTATTCTCATGCTTCGTTTTTCTTTTTTTCTCTCGCGCAGTTGCGCAACTTGGCTGCGGTCGGGAAGACGCTAGAAATGCTTCGAAACATTTGATTGACCAATCAGAACAAAACGAGTAAAAATTTCTTTATTCTGATTGGTTAATGTAATGCTTCGAAGCATCTCTAGCGTCTTCTCGACCGCAGCCTATGTTCGCTTTCGACAGCAAGCGAACGACCAATAGGAACATAGCGATTGGCGCGGCCGTATCAAGGATCGAGTTTCCGAACTATAATGAATTTAATCCTTTGACTATATACCTATGGACTGCCAACGACCCCCACTTTTCTCATTTAAGCAATGGGTGCGTTCAGGAGACGCAACCGTTGAATAGCAATCGAAAGTGATTGGTTCTTACTTCTAAAACCAACAAATCAACGTCGAATGTTGACAAGACGATGATCAATAGTTGTGTTTCCTGAACGCGCCCAATGTAAAACGCCGCGATCCGAGATCTCAGCGCCCCCAGAACCCAGAAATGGCCAAGCCAAGAATTAATAATCATATATTCTGACCATAGACATAGTATATCTAGACCGAGCGTTTGCTTTTATTTAAGGAGTGGGGGCCGATAGAGAGAACACAAGGGGCACGAAACAGAGTCTGTCCTTTTCTACGTGTATCTTTACCCCCACTCCTTAAATAAAGGCGAACGCTCGGTCTAGATATACTATGTCTATGCGAACGTCATTCTATCTTTGTTCAACTTTCAGTAAATAACAAAGATAGCTCGACGCTCGGTGCACACAGGTGACATTCTCAAACGCAGCCCAGTATATAGTCAAAGATTTAATCATAGATTTATAAAATCATAGACATGTAAAATACATAGACATAAAATCCGTTGTGCGCTAACACACAAGGAAATATAATGGTCAGAAAAAGAATAAGCATAGTTGAAAACAACAAATGCAGTTTTAATATGTATATAAAAATGTGTGTGTATTTTTACTTTTAAGGTTTAAATTATATTAATTTATTTTGTTAAATTTACATTAAATTCATTTTAATAATGATTATTTAAATGACAAAGCGAGATAATTATAAAAATTATATAAATTTTACATTTAGTAAATAAGAGAAGTAACAGAGTAAGCTTAAAATAATAAAAGGATAGTAAAAATATATTTAAATTAATAAAAATTTTCTTATGAGTATATTTCTATATTTCTTTAATGTATTTGCAGGACATATATAAATATAACATTGCGTTAGATATTATTTAAGCATAAAAAAATATAAATATATTATATCAATTTTTATATCTATTTTAATCTTTATGCTTTTACTATTGCTTTTTCAAAAATAAAGCCTTATATGAAAAATTTATTCTGCGTTTTCAAATTATTTTTCTACGAAGAATTATCTTAGTTATATCACGATTTTTGCACATACTATTTATATTCTCGTATTAATTCCTATTACAATTATTTAAATGACAAAGCGAGATAATTATAAAAATTATATAAATTTTACATTTAGTAAATAAGAGAAGTAACAGAGTAAGCTTAAAATAATAAAAGGATAGTAAAAATATATTTAAATTAATAAAAATTTTCTTATGAGTATATTTCTATATTTCTTTAATGTATTTGCAGGACATATATAAATATAACATTGCGTTAGATATTATTTAAGCATAAGAAAATATAAATATATTATATCAATTTTTATATCTATTTTAATCTTTATGCTTTTACTATTGCTTTTTCAAAAATAAAGCCTTAAATGAAAAATTTATTCTGCGTTTTCAAATTATTTTTCTACGAAGAATTATCTTAGTTATACCACGATTTTTGCCATATTACACTATAAATATTATTGAACTTTTCGTTTTATATAAGTTTTATATAGGATAATTTATAAGGTTTTACTGTTATATTTGCAATGGGAGATACATTAAAACAAAAAAAAAACATAAAAAAAACATAAAGGCAAATATAAAGAAAGGAAAAGCGAAGATGAGTATCGATGAACATTATGTTATATGGAAGCGAATCCTTTGGAATCAAAACGGAGATCTTAGAGACCTTCGGAAATGATAATAAAATTATAACATATGTGCGCAGTAAACAAAAAATTTAAATTACTAAATATTAAACATAATGCGTATAGTAGTTACATAACTTGATTTTTACACTTTCATTCAAATCAAAAAAATTTTTTTTCCATACAGCGTGTTAAACGATACTATTTTGCCTGATGCAATAATCGATGAATCTTTCCAAAGTATGGAAACTAAAGGAAATGTGTTGCAAGATTGCGTAATTCTAAATCATCAATTCGTTATTGCGACGCGGTGACGATGCGAAGAGAAAGAGAGACGGAGTAATAGAGAAAGAGCGAGAACGCATAGTCAGCCGGCCGGCAGGGGAAGAACTACGACGTAGTGGACTATCGACCCGGCCTTCGTCCTACCACCTCTGCAGGCCGTCTTGCTGACGACGCGGTGCTCTACGCAAGGCTGTGTTCCGATTCCCCACCCGGGTGCATCCGATATTATAGTATACGTGACATATACTATGATATCGAGTACACCCGGGTGGGGATCGGAACACAGCACAATGTCAATGCGGCAACATTGGGACTAGTAGCGTCTCACGGTTTAGTTATCGCTCTGACCTCCGTCTCGTCGTAACGACTATTTGTACGTATCCGGAGTGTCACCTGGGTGCTTATAGGCGTATATACGCACTAACACATATACAGAGATACTCTAATGCACAAACGTCATTAATACATATTAGATCCATTTCTACCTTAATTTGTCTCTTTGTCCTTCTCTTTAGCTATATTATTTTCTTTATCTCTCTTACATCATTATAACATGCTCATACGGATATGTAAACACGAATCACTATCGGTCACTCGCTCATAGCTCACCGACACTGTAGATATGATTGGACTAGTAGTGTCTATACTACCGTTTCGCGATCGCCGTTTTTATCTATAACTTTTACGCAAGAAAATTTAATTAAACGGGATTAGTGTTAACCGATGCGTCGGCCATCGCACTTGATACCGGTGTCTTTTCATCTTCAAAGGTTCCTTTCCAAAGATACTCATATAGGCGCATACACATATATACACATATAAGTGTGTAGAGAAAACGAGCTAGGCAATTGACAAGGTGTCGAAGATACTCTGGCTAGATCGACAACTGATATATTGAAATAAATGAAGAGAATAAGTAATAGAGAGAAAGAGAGAGAATTTATGATGAAGAGAAAGAAGTCTTGTGTGACAAACAGGAAGTTTGTCAGAATGAAGATGAGGAAGTGGTAAAACCGGAAAGTGGTCGACTTCACTAGTCTTTGGTCTATCTCTTTTTTGTCCTATCTTTTTCTCATTAGCAAATTATCCAAAAAGACTTCGACAATTAGTTCTATGACATTCTTTTTTTTAAACTTAATTTGAAATATGACTTGTTACACAAATGCTAACTGATCTATTCATCAGTTTGGATTCTCCGAAGATTTCACGATAATTTGTTTTGATTCACTTCTTATTTTGCATAGTCCGATTTATTTATAGTTCATTTACACGTATCTTACAAGGAGATCTTTGCTTTATCGTTTTTATCGTTTCGTACTCTCATTATTGCTGCACCCAATACAGATCATTTTAAATACGCTGAAATGCAGCTCGATTATAATCCTAAATCGTTCATTTCGCGATTTTTTTCTGTCTGATAAAAATCTATCGAATGATCGTATGTGCGCAGATATGGGTATTGCATTTTATTACGTACATCACACTCGCGCATACGCGCACGCACACATTGGTGATATACATATACTTTCTCTCACACAGACAGTTCCTCCCTTTTCGTTCTATATACAGGATGGCCCAATAGAACACTTAAATAAATAAAACATCTGAATATCCTTCCGTATAGTAGTGTATTTCGTGTCATAATCGACACCGAAGAGTCGCATTGTCCTTCTCGATAGAACGTCCCTAATTCTGGCTTGTTAACGACACCGCGTGTCCGTCATCGAGAAACAGCCGGCTTTGTGCGTCGCTCGCTAACGCAGCAACTGTGTGTCACTGTCCCACTGACACACACACCGCGGTCTCATGATTGGTTCATTCTGGAACAGTGTTGCCAACTATAATATTTAGAATTCCGCTATTTGACTCACTAAAAAACTCCGAAATAAGCTAAATTTAAAATAAATAAGCTAAATAATAAGCTAAATATATAACAACTCTTATTATATTTGAATCTTATTATATTTAAATTCAAACATTTAGTTTTATAAAGAAGAGTCTTTATTCATATACAATTAAAAGATATAAAGATACTTCTGATACAAAATAAAATTTTTTTTAGCGTCCAATTATTGTTCAATATTTAACAAAACAAAATTTAATCTAATAAAAATGATGAAAGTAAATAATAACGCATAATTCTCAAATAAATAATAATGATGAGATTTTACCTATAAGTTAGCATAGCTAAGTTTAGATTTGGTGTAAAAATTTAGACTGTCTAAATTTATATTATAATAATATTCGCTACTTAAAAGCTGTAAGCTTAATATATGTGAAAGCTGCAATCGAGTTTTACGTTATCGTTATATATAGGTTGCGTTCCGATATTCATTGCCAGTACTAAAGATTTTCAGTTTCAGCTTACTGCTATTCTATAGATGTGAATGTTTTACCGTATCGTTTATGCTTATGAATGGGCCATAGTAGAGAGCCTCTAGGAGAGAGAGGGGCCAACGGGTCATGTGACCAGTCATTTCGTGATTGGCTGATCACATGACCCGTTGGCGCCTCTCTCTCCTAGAAGCCCTCTAGGTCATAGTCTTTTCTGAATCAATTAACTAATTATATATATAATGTCTCTAATTAAAACTTAGCAAAAAAGAAAGTAAAGTTTATTATAGAAAAAATCCGCAGTTTTAGTTCTCTAATAATCCAGAAAATAAGCTAATCACCGAATATGCTAAAACATAATTTTTACACCCCAACTGATACATAATTAAGCTAAATCTAGCGGAAAATACGCTAAGTTGGCAACACTGTTCTGGAACCTCTGCCGTGTGTGCCCTTCAATGCCGATTGACAAAGTGAGAGAATCAGAAAATTTATATAATCCATATACAGGAATTCGATTGTCATTTCTCTTGAATTAGGGGATGCATATGTCTAACTTTTCGAGATATTTTTGGGGGAGCTAGAATTCTTTCTAATTAATTTATTACACCTATTTCTGTAATCTTTCTTTAATCATATGCTGTCATATGCATAGTATAATCTGCAAATGGTGCTTTAATTATTTGTTACGGCAGCTTCCTTCAGAATACAAGAGCATGTACACATATATAGGACCGCACCAGGAGCATGCGATTGTACGATGTGCGCCGCAACAGCCGTTATCGAGTGAGTATAACATTCGTAATTAGAAGCAAGACAATACACATATCTTTTTGGTTGTATTTACTTTCAACGAACATTTATCTCTTAAACAGTAGAAAATTTTCAACATTTACTTACCAACAAAAATTATAAAAAATTTACCTATGACCTGATATTTCACATGTGACATAAGAAAAAAAAATAGTATTTTAATATAAAGTTTTAAAAATTATTGCAAATGTGTTTGAACAAAGAATATATAATGTAATATATATATAATATACATTATATTACTCTTATATATTATATAAGATTATATTAAGATTAAGATTATATATTATATTTTATTATAATATGATATATTAAAAAATATTGTCTTAAAAAACTATGTCAGACCTTATTCCGCTAATCGTTGATTTCTTAGCTAGTCGTCGCTCAAATTTAATCATCCACTATCTTACATGATCTTCTGCGATCTCGTTTTACATAAGGCAATTTGTCTGCAATAAATTCCGCGCCGTTGATTTTTCCATTTCGTCGACGGTACTCGTTTTCTTAAAAAATGGAATAAACCCAAAATATAAATCATATGGACGATCAAACTCTACTATCCTTATCTATGTAATCTTTATTTGCGGTCGTTTTCCTGTTATTCTTCTCTTTTACACGAGTTGACAGATATTCAGCTCATTAATAATATCGCTAATGGTGTCGTGCTATTTGACTTTTACGTGTTAATATTGTAAAATTAAAAAAAAGAGAATTGTGATTCATCTAATTATATTCTAGTTATAATTTAATTATAATCTAGTTATATTCACGATACACACCACTGGAGATCTAGAAGAAATACCATATACGATTATTAACAATTAAAACTTCAGAGAGAGAAAACAATGATCTTATATTTCTTTTTATTCATTAAACAATGAGAAAGTACGAGTCATTGTTCTCATTGTTACATTTATATTTTATTTCCTTATCAATAATTCGGGGTATATTTGATAAGAAATAGAATTTCAATACTCACGTATACACATACACGGTAGTTCGGAAATTTTACCTTAAGATTAGGATTGCACGAACGATTATAACGGAAAGTCAATCGGTCAAGCGAGAACAGGCCTTAAAGAAAATTTTAGATTTGATATCTGAAGACTTTTATAAAAGATTCAAATATTTAAGATCAAAGAATACTAGCTTTCTCCGTAGAAAATTTTAGCGTTTTTATGTAAAAACTTACATAACTTAAAAACTTACATAACTTACATAACCGATAAAACTTTCTTTGAATAATTTAATACAATTATCATAGTAGATAGTTACCCATATTAACCTGGCCCCCCACCACGAAAAATTGGCTATAGTGCATAATTAAGTGCTAATTTATTGTTAATGTATTGCTCTAAGCGCGAATTTATTGCTCCTATCCATTAGCAGGAAAATGATATTAAAGATGGGGGTGCTGACTTGCCATTAAGCTAGCACCCCCACTTCCAAAAAACACTTATAGCGAGTCGCATATCATAAAACAAATAGTGGCTCCTATGTTTATCTTGCTTTACATATACTTGGAGAGTTAACCGGAATTTTGTCAAGATGTTTTGATTTTTAAAAATTCTTTTCCCTCACCGAGGCAAATTTGCAAACTTGTACATTTGTATTTATATGTATTTGTCACTTAAAAAACGACGCGGAATTCAATTTAAAATAAAAGGGAACAATAAATAATCATTGAGAGTTGTAATGAATTTACGAACATAAGTCCGGCATCAAATTAATAAATTAAAAAAGAATCTCTTAGATAACCATCTTTAAGGAAGAAATTGGTTAAATAAATACTATTAAAAACAAGAGTTTGTGAAAGTCGTATTTGATTAATATTTAAACAATGTTTTGATCAAACATGTATATCATAAGATCTCTGATTATATAATTCAATTAGACAATTGGGTATATTTGCGATTAAAAGACCAAACAAAGCGATGACATTACAATTCAATTAAGAAAAAAAAGAAATAATGAGATTTAAGAAATTATGAACTTTGCAGGACCCACTCTGGAACCATCATTACAAACACGAAAGAAATGCCCAGAGCTTGCTTATAAGACACACGAGTTTAGCACAAGAGCGGACGATGGTGGTATCGATGCCATCGACTCGAACGTCGTAGCCGATAAGGTATGGGATAGATTTATGGATTATATTCTAATAACAAAATAATATTAATAAAATGATATTAATAAATAGTATTAATAAAAAGGTATTGCTGGATAGATCAATCGCCGGATGTATTGCGCTTCGTAGGAATTAGCGGGTTTAGAGGATAGCTCTATTAATTGACGTCGGGCACGTTTCTTTACTCCGCCTCGCCTACTTTTTGGCATTTGTTAATGTCGATAATTAGAATCGCGAACACTGGCTTTATGCATTGGTTATGTGTGTAAACGCGTAGCGTGCGAGGGACCGCACTGCTATTTCGGAGGTGCGTGTGTTATGTAATACGGCGTGCGAGGGACCGTACTTGCTGTATTATGTGTCTATTGCTAATAACAATATTGGCGTGCGAGGGACCGCACTGCTGTATTGTAATTAGGTGTGTTAATTGTGTGATGGATGAAGCCAGTTGAAACTTGAATTATAATTTCTCACTTAAATACACGAGGGATGGATATTCGAATATAGAGAGTAATTAACGTGTTGAACGCGTGGCGGAATAAAATGATACGTTGCGCGCTTGGTAGTAATAAAGAAGTATGAGGGTTTTTATCCTTTAAAATAATCAACTAGAATTTTAACACTATAATATATTTATTCACTACTTGTACACTATAGCTAATACACTAAGGTTAGAGTTAAACTAGAGTTTGAATTTAGGGATTGAATTAGAGTTAGAGTTAGATGTGGAGTCCCGATTTAGACTTGTTGTCAGTACGAGGTTGCGGATGAGACTGACGAAGTCGGGGCCTGCACTGAGGTCCTTCGTTTCGGCGGCTCAGCCGCTGCAGTCGCCCGCAATTGGGAGTACGTGGTAGTGGGATCGCGAAGTAGTGGGACGACGCGCTTCTATAGTAGCGCCGCGCTTAGATACTAGGAGAAGCAAGGTGTCATGGCCGCCGAGAGCGGGCTTTTCGAATCGCTTAAAAAGGAACTTAGAATTCTTTTTGCTAGTTTGAAATATACAGTAAGAGAAAGAAATTCGGAAAAATTAGTCGCGGGACGTGACACCTCCCCCCTTAAAAGAAAATGTTGAACCGAGATTCGACATTTTCCTTTGTATACATACTACAAGATTACATTATCAATTACATAATCGAATTTTCATTATATGTTTCTTATGTTATTCCTTATTTTAGTCTCATTCATCTAACAATTTCCTAAGTTCTTTAAAATCTTTGCACACTTCACTCGTATAACTCACTCGGGGTTGTGGGGTTATTTCTTCTGGTGTTGGGGGGGGGGGCTTTAGGGTGCAGATTTTCGGTCGTAGAAGGGGTTATGGGAGATAATTCTTCGTTTGGCGGGGGTATTTGATTGGGACGCTGATTTCCGCCGTTGCCTCTATCGTTTCTTCTGCTCGGAGTTCCCATGTACAGAAGTAGATTTGTTACTGATGTCCATATTGCTCTCAGTAGATGTAGACTCCACCCGTAAATGGAATGGAGAGCGTAACCATGGATGATTGTGTCCACTATTAATTTTACGAGCCGGACGACTATGAATATTGTGAGTATCCCTGCGCTGGCGGATCCAAATGTCATAAATCCCTTCCAGAGACGTATGCCTGCATTTTCTGCAATCTGGTCCAATGTTTTCTCGTCAAATAGGTTTATCAGGGATAAACTACCCACTGGAATCTCCTGGCCCATTGCTCCTCGTGCGATTGTATTTAGCATGGAAGGTTTTTCCATGGGAAACATGATGTGATCACGTAGACAGTCGAGGTCCTCGTTCGTGTAGATGCCGCTGGTGGCGAGGGATGTTGGGCTGACATACTTCCATGTTGGTTTCGTTAACGGGTGTATCATTGGTGGTGCCATTGATTCAACTGGTTTTGGCATTAGCCGATACCAGGTGTTGTAGATTTTGTACATCGTCGGCAAGAGTTCATTACAATCCCTCGGTGTTCCTGTTTTGGTGAGTATTCTCGATCCGGGTAGTAAGAATATTGATTGGTTCTTGTAGGTGACCGGTAGCTTATTGTAACAGCCTTCCACGGATCGCACGCGGCACTCTGCAGGTACACACTTGATCAGGTGCATGGCTTCGCCGGCTATTATTGCGGTGTATCCTGGTTCCTTCATTATTCTGTAAGCCATCTCGTCAGGCGCTATGCTTGCCAGAGAGAGAGCGTTATGTAGTATCTGTTTTTCCAAGGCGCATTTCTGTTCCATGATGTCTCGGTATAATTGTGAGAGCTGTGTTTTGATGTGTTTCTCCACATACAGGAATTTCGAGTTCACATAAGAGAATATGTCTAAGTTGTTGACAGATACTCTGGCTCTGGTTTTGAAGGCTTTGCCTCTCTGTGTTTCCAGAACTGATAATTTCGGGTGTTCAGTTTGCAGCAGGCGGTATCCGCATAGGTTGAGCTTCGTTGTTTTAGTGAGCGCGAATATAGTGTTGGTGTTGTATAGTTCCCCTTGGCGGTCAGTTTGCTGGCTATTCCCTCATAGAGAACATCATACCTGTCGAAATGGCAACTATCTCTTGGGGCGATATTCCAGTAAGTTTCTGATCCGTCGATGTCGAGGCATTCGCCTAGTGATGCCTTGCAGTGCACGCCAGATGGGAGGATCACCTCGTTTGATTTCCGGTCGATCGAGACTTCGAAGTCTCGCAGGGTTACCTTGACGACTGCTTGGACGACGACGTCTTTCCAGGTTCCAAAGGCGTCGCTATATTCCGTCCCGGAACATCGTCCGTCCACGGAGGTGGAGCCTGCTAGTGTAATAGAATGCGTGTTCGTGTTATTTCTCTTGAGGCCCTGTATGATGCTCTGTTGGCCCGTTCCCA
>NW_021848446.1:57473-74528 GCF_003651465.1 Formica exsecta | reverse complement strand
CTCGCTAGTTATTCGAGAGATATAGATATTTTATTCATCTATTAGGTGTCTACTAGTTATCCATAGTAGATATGGACATCAGGTGGATATGTAGATATTCATTAGATATCTATTCGATATTTTCTTCTGTATGGGTAGCCAAGTACATAGAAGCAGTTCAATTTGTAAGATAATATTTCTATAAATGCAAGACTGATTTTATGAAACAAATATTATTTTAAATTACAAGCTCTTACAAACTGAACTGCTTCTATGTACTTGGCTAGTTAACTTGATTTCATATTTAGTTCTGATTTTTGATTTTTTAAAGGTTCTTATTTTTTAGAGGAAAATCATTTTTTAGTTTTTTATTTTGTATGAAAATTATTTTTCAAAGAAAATTTTTTTTAAAAGTTATTTTTTAGGGATAAATATTAAACTTTTTTTGCGTATCAAAGAGTTCCGAAGTTCCGCTCGCCAATACGCTTGGATGAGGGCGCTAACCCGTCGGAGTTCGGCCGTCACTTTTGGATCCCCTTAATTGTAGAATTTGCTAGGGTATAGTTCCAAAAAGTATTCACCCCCGATTTTTTTGAAACTCAGTATTCTTACGTATTTTGATGCGCTGATTACGAATATCATAGTGAAAATTGGCGACTATTTAATTTTCATGGTGAAAACCATGAAAAACCCATAAAAATTATAGTTTTTTACGCTTATCTCAGTAAATACGGAAAATCATGATAAATGTTTTATACAAAAGTTTTAGATCTCACAGAGATAAACATTTTATGTCCTATTCATTTTTACCGTACGAGTGATAGTTTTCGACAAAAATGATGGAATCTAAATCTTATATCTGTCCTCCCATCTAAGCATGTACTTTGCGGTACATATACGATTCCGCATGGGTTTGCAATTTTCCACGCAAAGCGAGGTTCCACGCGAATCTATTTGTCTAGTTTTTTGGTAGTGGAGCCCCCCCGCAGGGAGGCGGAACCCACTGTTTCCACGCATACACTTTTTCACGCGAAGCGAGGTTCCACGTGGGTTTGCAACTTTCCACGCAAAGCGAGGTTATATATTGGGATTTCTACGCAGTACTGTCAGCCTTTGTAATTTCACCTATACAGCAATTGGTTTGAGATATATGTTTAACTTTGATTTTCTCGAAAACTATCACTTGTACGGTAAAAATGAATAAGACAAAATGTTTATCTCTGTGAGATCTAAAACTTTTGTGTAAAACATTTATCATGATTTTTCGTATTTACATTGTTTTTGTGGCGGATAATCCACCACCAAGTATAAGCGCATGCCATATAAGGCGCGCGAAATACTCGCCTAATGTTAACGATAAAATATTTGCCTCGCCACTCTGACTGATGTCCTCCGTATTAATGTGTGGCGGATAATCCACCACCAAGTATAAGCGCATGCCATATAAGGCGCGGGAAATAAAGGTCCACACGCTAATCACGTGCCGCGCGCACAACAAGGACCACGCGCTAAGCACGTGCCGCGCACAGGACGAAGAGCACGCGATAAGCACGTGCACAGCAGTTCAGGTAGTCAAATACCTAACCGCGAGGCGGCGATTTGGGCAAACCGAAATCTCGCTATTAGAATACCATCAACAATGGTATATAAGGTAGCGAAGCGGCAAGGCAGACCAGTCTGCTCACGCTTTCGAGAGCGCAAGCAACAGATCCGTGAGCACGACTCTTTTGACATCCGCCTAGAGCGGCTAAAAGCTGTTAAACAGCATTCCTACAGGTTCGCCTTCACGACTGCTGCCGCCCCGATCACCAGGGGCCGACCTACGGCAGAGAGCGGACCAGGAGAGCACACACCGAACGAGCGAACGAGCAAATAAACGGGTACAGTGGTCACTGCTGCCCTGGAAGCTGGAGCCGCTAGAGCTACCGGCCGCCACCTTCACACGGCCTCCAAGAAGCCTACTCGCTACCTGGGACATACGGATAAGGAGGTACACATCACCCTCTTATCCAACCACGGTGCCAGCGCTCTTAACACCACCGGCGCTAACACCTCCCAGGAGTGGCTCTAAAAGAGGCGGCAGAGAGGAACAGGCCACTCAGACGGACCGTCGCAGCCTGGTGCATCGCGGCACACAACATCGTCAGCCGCAGACACAGGAGCGGGCCACGCAGTCCTCCGACTCTGACTGGGACGATCAGAACAACGGCCACGCAAACAGAGGCAAATCACCACAAAGCCTCCACGCACCTCCGGCGAGCTGCTTCAACACCAGCGAAGCCCAGAGTCTCGTCCGAGCAAGGACCCTTAAAGTGGACTAAAACCACGCCACAAATCTCGTGGCGAGAAATCCTCGCCACGCGTAGGAGTCGCTAAACGCGACGCAATCGGCCCTTTTCAGGGCCACACGAAATTTAACACTTGTACATATAACCAGGAGAATATATTTATTGTCGATACATAGAACGTGCATTCTACCTTTCAATCGACATCCTATCTACGAACATATCCAAGCAACCTCCACAGTTTTCTCCATGAAAATCAAATAGTCACCAATTTTTACTATGATATTCATAATCAGCGCATCAAAATACGTAAGAATACTGAGTTTCAAAAAAATCGGGGGTGAGTATTTTTTGGAACTTTATCTATTTGCTATTTTTGTATTTATAACTTCATTGATATTGTAAGTAGATAATTTTAACAAAAGTATAATGGATATATTGAAGTATAATATAAAATTGGGTCGTTATTATGGTCGAAAGCCTTATGAAAAATTATCAACAAGACAAAAACAAAAAATAATTTGTAGAATTGAGAATGATCTATCAAGCCATAAATCTGTGGTTGAAGACTCAGAAAACACTCATCGAAATATACCTGGAAATCAATTCATAAATAATTCTTTCAATTATGGACAGTCATCATTTGAAAATATATTAACGGATTTAAGCACTGATGACAATAATGACAGTGATGACACTGATAACACTGATGATAGTGATGATAATCAATTGAATGTACATGATCGGAATGATCATGTAGATGATCACGTACCGCATGATCATCTCCATCAATTCATTGATGGAGAAACATTGAAGAAAATATTAGCGAAATGTTTCGTTATTAACAATATTTCTCTTAAACAGGGTGATGAAATACTTAAAGTTTTAAGAATGCATAGATGTTTCTCAAATTTACCAAAATCTTGCAAAACTCTTATTCAGACACCTCGTATCCCTGTCGATATAATTGCTTTGGAGCCAGGAAAATACATTCATTTTGATATCGAAAAAGTTATTTTAGACATTGTTTCATATGTACCACTTATTAAAATGCCTACTGTTTTAATATTAGATTTTAGTACCGATGGAGTAAGTTTGTATAAGGCATCAAATGTACTTTAGCTAATACATATCCGAAATGTTAACATCACTTTCAGTAAACCTGCACTTGTAGGTATTTACAAGAGTCGTAAGAAACTTAACAATGTTATAGCTTTTTTTCAACCATTTATTTCTAAAAAAAACTATTAACTCATGGATTGAAATTTAACGGCATTATAATACCTATTTAACTGCAGTGTTTTATAGCAGAAGCTCCAGTTCGAGCATTCATATTAAATCATGTTGGTCATAATGCAGTTTCACCTTGTTCTAAATGTACAATACAAGGACAAAATATCGTGCAATACAAGGGCAAAATATCGTATGGTTTTTCTTGGTACTAAATATACTTCTAGATCCAATGAAAAATATCATTCACTTGCTTATAAAAATCACAATTTAGGCAAAATCCCGCTATCGCAACTCTTACATAATTTCATACATCAAGTATCATTTGAAAGTATGCACTTAGTATATCTTGGGATTGCAAAAAAGATATTAGTGGCACTTATTGCAGGTGAATATAATAAGAAGATCAAACTGAAATCATTTGAATTAAAATTATTATCTGATCATTTAAAATTAATACAAAAATATTATCCTAGTGAATTTTCACGCTGACAAAGAATTATTACCGAATACGTTCGCTACAAAGCTACTAAATATAGACAATTTTTATTATACACTGACCCAATTATTTTTCATGATATATTAGAAAGATCTATCTATTTACATTTTTTAATTTTAAACACTGCTGTTCGAATTCTGAATTTACCCACACCTAGTCAAACATTATTAACATTTGCAGACATTGCATTAAAAAAAATTTGTAGAAAGGAGTCCTTATATTTATGGACAACGATATATGTCATACAATGTTCATGGTTTATTACATATAAGTAGAGGCGTACAACGTTATGGTTCGTTAGATAATCTTTCTGCTTTTGCATATGAAAATGAAATGTCAACATATAGAAAATTATGTAGAAAACCTGATTTACTTCTGGAACAAATTTCAAATCGAATAGAAGAGTTAAAAAAAAACAATACGAATTATTATTCAAATTCTGAAGTTCTAATTGCATTTCATAAACATTCCAATGGTCCATTTCCGACATATTTATCCATCGAATTTGAACAATATAAAAGTATTAAAGTAAATAATGTGCTCTTTAGTATTGCACTGAAGAATAACTGCTGTAGTTTAAATGATTTATCAATTTGTATATAATTATAAATATTTTAAAGAAAAATGGAGTCGTAATGTTTGCTGTAAAAAAAATTAAAAATACTAGTAGTTTTTTAAATATTGGAATACCTTCGTCAGAAATTGTTTTTTTTAATGTAGCGATCTAGCTCATGAAATACATTTTGTGTCTCTTGAAGAAGTAAAATGTAAATGCTTTCGAATGCCTTTGTAACCAAGAAATATTGAAACAAATAATAATACTTGCAATTCTTCTAATAACATGAATTATAATGACAAAATTCTCTCACATTCAAAGCAATTCGTTGTATGTACAATGCAACATTTTTTATAATATTTATATATAAAAATTACAATTCAAAATTTAAAATATTTTATAGTGTCTCTTTATTATCTTCACTTTTATTATTTTCATATGTTTATTTCCAATTTATTTGTAGCTATTCCTAATTCATACAGATCTGTTGGTTATTTTTATATCTGATAGCATAACATTTGCAATAAGACCACCAAAAAGAGAAATAATAAAGCCCGCTAGATATCAAACTACAGAATCTTCAGATGATAGTGAAAATAATATAATTGAGAAATATGAGTTAACCAGAGATGAAGTCCAAAATAAGATAGAAAATGATATACATGCATTAAGTAAAGTATTAGTTGAGACACAACAGGTATTGGAAAAAAGGATGGTGAAAGTATTTCACTTCCTTCAAATCATAGTTGTTATATATATACACTTATATTACCGCGGCACCGAGCAAGGCGCCACGGGTCACGTCACGTGACCGGCGTAGAGCGAGCAGCGCGGCGAAGGTGATCGAGAGA
Organism: Formica exsecta; assembly: GCF_003651465.1. NCBI lineage: Eukaryota > Metazoa > Arthropoda > Insecta > Hymenoptera > Formicidae > Formica > Formica exsecta. The sequence goes on along the minus strand of NW_021848446.1, from coordinate 69,128 downwards.
CGACGGTTTTTGAGAGAATAGTTTAAAAAGATTAATAAACGATTGATAAGATATAACAATAGTCAATTATCATAACCATCTATCCGATCTGATATAGTATTAGATCCACCACTCAAATATGTGAAAGCTTCAGCTAGATATTATAATAAACCAGCAATGTATTATTCAAAGCAAAATGTGACATGCCTCATTCCAATTTACCCAACAATGATTATGTGGGCTCAACATCTTATCCTGTAATTTCTAATGCATAATATGATCCAAGAAACTTGCGATTGGCATGTCCTTATCAATCAGAAACATACACAGAAAATAAACCTGAAAATATAATTGAGAAACATTCCCAGACAGCATAGAATGTCCAATGGATGTCCAATTTTAGTTTTTATTTAGTCCAAAAGTCCATGGATATAATATAAACGTTTTAAGAATATCCATTAGTGGATGTTCAAAGTATATTTATATTTGGACGTTTTAAAAATGTCCATTTTACGTATATATAAAAAAAATTCTCGCCGAAAAAAATTCTCGTGTAAAATAGTTATCAATACTCTGTGGGATCTAAAAAAGATACTTTAATCAGAGTCTACACTAAGTGGATAACAATAGAGGATAGAAAAAAACAATAGACAGAAAATTCTTCTTCTATATTTTTAGAAATAATCTGAAAATTAATTAAAAAAATATGCATCAAGATATATATACTAGATAATTGTAAAATTTTCTTTAGACTTGCAATATATGTCATTTTGTTTATTAAATTATATTAACAGCATTAAAAATAGATAAGATTTTCATGCTTATTCGACGCATGTATACATAGGGTGCGTTCAGGAGACACAACTGTTGAGCATCGTCTTGTGAACACTCGACGTTGATTTGTTGGTTCTAGAAGTAAGAACCAATCACGTTCGATTGCTACTCAACGGTGTCTCCTGAACGCACCCATTCCTGGTTCCGGCATTACGCTACGTATGCGCGAGGGAAAAACCTCTCTGCGAACAATAGTGTGGATGTGCAGCAATACGCAGTCGTCTGCTATTTGTCTTCTTCAATAAAAACGCTTAGTAAGTAGTAAATAATATTAATAGATTTAAAACAATTATTGCTTGACAGTCAAATATAAGTATCTCTACACACACAAATGACACACAATTAGAACTTTCTGAAAACAACGCTTTAGAATCAGATCTATTCTTGCATTATGAATCTGATAAATCAAATGAATATCTTCCACTTTCTTCAGATTTAGTCCCGTCAATCTGCCAGCTTAATCGGTAATAACAACTCTTGCACCAAATTTGTAGCCTTTTTGCTGACAATAATTTGTAGCAAGCACTTGGCAATATCTGTTAGAACAGACGTGACTGACTGGGTAAGTATTTTCCTCATGACACTAATACTAAAGAAAATAATGTAGACGAAAAGATACAATTGAATTTAATTCAATGATCATTGACGCATAATATTTCGCATGCAGCATTAAGTGATTTATTAAAATTGTTAAAAATTCGTATCCCTGAATTATGCACTGATGCTCGAACTCTTTTAAGAACTTGTCGTACAATTATAAGCAAAGTTATTGAACCTGGGCAATATTATCATTTCGGTGTAGAAAATTGTATAAAATATCTTATAAATCACTCAAATGATTTTTTCAAGAATACCGGAATTATAGAACTTGCAATTAATATAGATGGTCTGCCTCTGGCAAAAAGTTCTGGAAGTCAAGTTTATCCCATTTTATGTCGGCTTGTTAAACATCATAGTAATGTAGATATGATTGGCATTTATCATGGCTATGAAAAACCTAAAAACGCTAACTGTTATTTAAGCGATTTTGTTGAGGATATATCAAATGTTATTAATACTGGAATTGTTATCGATACTAAACATTATTCTGTCAAAATTTCTCATTTTATATGTGATGCAGTAGCGAAAGCTTATATTACTTACACAGTCGGTCATATGGGTTACTGTTCGTGTACTAAGTGTTACGAGGAAGGTACTTATATTAATAATCGTGTCTGCTTTCCTAATACAAATCATTTACGTTTAAGAACAGATTCTTGTTACAGATTAAAAGTCCAAGAAGATCATCACAATGGCACTAGCTTATTAGAGCAGATCCCTGGTCTTGATATGATTAAATCTTTTCCCTTAGATTATATGCATTTAATTTGTCTTGGAGTCGTAAAAAAACTAATAGTAAATTTGTGGGGTGCTTTGGAAAACCTTCCGTAAAATTATCATATCAAGATATTGCAAGAATATCTTCCAATTTAATTAATCAAGCCAAAAATATGCTAGTAGAATTTAACCGTAAGCTCCGATCATTACTTGAAGCAAAAAAATGGAAAGCTACTGAGTTCACACAATTTTTGTTTTACACTGGTCCTGTTGTACTTCGAAAAATATTAAATAATGATAGATATATAAATTTTCTTAGTTTACATGTTGCAATAATTATATTAACGTCTTCAAAATATTTACACTTTATTGATTATGCTTCTAATCTTCTTTCATATTTTGTGAACACATTTAAAATTTTATATGGCGCACAAAATATATCTCATAATGTTCATAATTTATTGCATCTTTCTGAAGATGTAAAAATTTATGGCCCATTAGACAATTTTAGCACTTTTCCATTTGAAAACTATTTACAAAGTATTTTAAAATCTGTTCGTAAAGGTGAAAAACCGTTAGCTCAAATAATTAAAAGGAAAAGCGAACAAAATTTTCATCCAGGTCGAATAGTAGAAAGGACAAAGAAAAAAATATCCTATTTATGAAAAAGCACATTCTGATGGTTCGACTCTTAATCTGAACATTTGTAAACAATTTTAAAAAATTATTTTACAAGACTTTGTGTTGCGTATAGATCATCCTAATAATTGTTGTACTCTTATCAATGGAAACATAATTTTAATTGAAAATATTGTCCATTGGAATAATGAGTTTAAGATAATAGGCAGAAAGTTTATGATCGTAGAAAATTTCTGTACGCGTCCCTGCAAATCAAAAGAGATTGGAATCTTTTCTGTTGACAATGTTGGTCCCCTTGAAATATTTAATGTAGCAGATATCTCATTTAAATGTGTGGTATTAAATTGGGAGGAAAAACATGTAATATTTCCATTAATACATGCAAACGTTAATTGTTAACGTTATCATATCAACGATTACTATCATCTTTTTTATTACAGGAAATTTCTAAAATTTGTAGAAAATAGTTTCGTTTTAATGAATTTTTGTTCATTTTCCCCATGAACCGATTTTAAAATTTAATTAATTTTAGAGATTCAAGATTTTCCCGATTTTATTTTACAACCTTCTATTAACAAATTATGTTTTATGTTTTTTATAAAATTGAAATAAAAAAAATGTTGCATTGCCTATAGTTGATCAAGAAAAAGAGAGTCAGTGGATGATTATCTTTTACTTTTCTTTTTTTCTTTGCCCTTAAAATTATTATTGAAATAGTCACACTCTTGATTACGAGTTATTTATGTTTTATTTGTTTTATATGTAAGAAAAAGATGTGTGAACAAACGTGGACTATTGTTCAATTCGAAGAAGATTGCTCTGTGGAAGCGGTACCCTCAACATGGATACAAGGGCAATTTTGTCATTGGCCTACATATTCACAAGACAAATTAATGACTGCAATCAGAAAGCATGAATCTTTAAATACATGCTGGCCTAGCTATAAAATTAGAAGCTTCAGAAATTCTACTTTTAGTAAGTTCTTATATTTAAAATAAGTATTTTACTATATGAGTTTTTATATTTAAAGCAAATATATTTACTGGTTTTAATATGATTACATAGAACAAATGTAATAAAATAGAACAAATATATTTTTTTTATTTTTTAAGATGACTATTCCAAAGCACGCTCAAAAGCACGTACCGCTGAATTTACAAGTGATTTAAATTCTGAAATAGAAGATAATGCTAAAAGGAAAAGAATTCAAAAAATTTTATCTTCCTCTTCATCAGAAGATAGCTTGGAAACTTCTTTATTATCACAACCACCAAGATTGAAACAGACAACTAGAATAAAGCAGAAAAATCTTGAAAAAAGTTCTAAATCAGTTTATGATTCCCCAAATCAGTCTACGTATCAGTCATCATTTAATACAGAAAATAGTAAGCCTTTATATATTAACTACTTAATTGCATATTTTGATTAATACTGTGCATATTTTAAGTATATATACTATACATTTGTGGTCAATTTGTTCATTATATATAATATCTAACAATTCAATACTTTATTCAATAAAAGCTATACCATAGTTTTCCAAATAGTTTTCCAAAAACTTTGCTAGCTTAAAAAGGCTTTACTAATTAAATATAATTTTAAGGCGATATGAAAATATGTAATTAATGCATCGGCGAATAATTTTTTATTTAGAGAATGTCGTAACATACATGTCAAAATAAGACAAATTGAATGTTACACAGAGTTTTCTATGCACTTATTGTATGATGAATTTTCCGTTCAGACATAAAAATTTTGTTTTCTAATTCTATCTATCGTTGAAAACTGCATGTGTGAAGTTATTATATAAATCTACATTTTGATGAACAATTTGCTACTGCACACATTTGCTGTACAATCCACGTGCCATAATATTTAACAAATGATAAATATTTATCACATAATTTCTTGTAGAATTAGATTTATAATAAGCATATATAGAATTTTATACATTTTTTCTCTTTTGTTTATGTATCTTATAGTTTTTACAGATAATTCAATTCTTGGTAAAGATGTTGATTCACTAAGTTATGAAACAGCGTTAGTTAGTAAGTGAATTTTATATATAGTTTCATCATTTTATAGTCCTATACATATTTTATAATAATAATAATTTCGAGAGATACTGTCGACAGTGCAAACTAAGAAATAATAGAAAATTAAATAATTTTATTTAAAAGGTTTTTTTTTTACAAGAATTGGTTAATATACATATCAAATTTTTTGTAGGTTTGCCATGCAATTCAGCTTGCAGTTGCTGTAGTAAGAGAGAGAAACTTGATGGTAATATCATATGTAAAGATTATACACAAATACATACATATATGCATACATACATACATATACATATGGGTGCGTGCGTGCGTGTGCGCGCGCGCGTGTGTGTATAATGACTAGTAAATTTAAATATAAATTGAAATAATTTTTTCAGAGAAGACTGTTAAGAATTTAATGGCCCAGAATTATTTGATACGAAGTATGGTTACTGATATATTATCTGAAGTAAAAGAAATTAAATTGCAACTAAAAAATAACTCTCAGCAAACTGTTTGGTGGGATCGCAAGGGAATTATTTACTTTGAGCTGCTCCGACGCGGCGAAACAATCACGGCGGACAAGTACTGTGAGCAACTAACTAGACTCGCTGCAGTTATTCGAGAAAAACGTCCGATTTTGGCCAATCGAAAAGGCGTCATCTTCCACCACGACAATGCTAGGCTACACGTCGCTCAACAGACGCTGCGAAAATTGCAGGAGTTGCAATGGGAAATTCTGCAGCACCTGCCATATTCTCCAGATATTGCGCCTTCAGATTTTTATCTGTTCCGGTCTTTGCAGAATAGTTTAAATGGCAAGAATCTCAATTCCGAGGAAGTTGTCGAAAACCACCTTACAAACTTTTTTCAAGAAAAACCAAGTTCTTTCTTCAAAAATGGAATCGACAAGCTTATAGATCGTTGGAAAACCATTGTAGAAAAGAATGGAGACTATATAATTGATTAATAAAAGTGTTATCTCTAAAATATAATCTATTGAAGTTTATATTTAAATCGGGCACGAACTTATGCAATCACCTGATATATAATGAAAACTTTATTTTATATAATTAATATAATAATATAATAAAAACAAAATAAAAAACTTAATATAATATAATAAAACAATATAATAAAAGCTACTAAATTGAATTTGTTCTTTTTCTATTAAAGTTTGATTTTAATGCTATATTAGGAATTTAATTTGTTAGTAGCAGTTACAACATTTTGCGCAATTAATAAATTGCTAACAAGTTAACTCCAATTTGCATTAAAAATGAACAATACTTTACCTACACCTACCTACTTTAAAACATTCGTTCAATGTTCGAAACAGGTCCAATTTTAGTCTGTTTAGTTCTTAAAATGGACATTTTTCGAATGTTCAGGAAAGTAACACTGGACATGTTTAAAATGTCCTAAAGATGTCTGAGGCTCTAATCTGGATGTTTTAAATATGTACGAAACATCCAATATGTATATTTTTAATACGTTTTTAAAACGTCATTGTGCTGTCTGGGTTGTGAAAAAAGACAAAGTGTTGATGATAATCGGCATTGTGATTACTTAAACGATAAACGGTAATGTAAATATTTTTTTTATTTATGATTTGTATTTCATGCTTTTACCTAATAATTAATTTTTATTCAGGGCAGAAATCGAATTAGAATCTAATGTATGATCCACAAACGTCGCATTTATCGTCATCAAATTACGAATCATAAAGAGACATTCATGTGCAAAATGTTACTATTATAATATTGAAAAAATTCTGAATCTTGATAATCCTAATGAATTTATAGGCAAACGGTAATAATTCTAAAAATTTTTTTTAATTTTCCGGTATATAATGCATTATTTTACATATACATGTTCTTTTTAGAAAAAAAACTGAAGTTAAGGTTCATAAACATTCTACAACATGTACTCCACAATAAGAAAAAGATGTTAGATTTTTTTCACCTATGGCTGAAGATTTTCGGTAAAAATTCTTACGTATCTCTTTATATTAAAATATTTTTTAATGAATTATTACAAAGCATACTTTTTATTTTTTCTGTAGCCAATTATATGAATGGATAGACACAAGGTTTACAAATATTGAAAGAACTATACAAAATTCTCTAAATTCAAAAAATAAGAAAAAATGTTGGATTAAATCTTCTTTTCTTCCCTTTACAAGTAAAGAAGAAGTTCTAAAATTTGATAATGCAGAAGAGAAAACTTATGACGAAGTTGTAAGTATTAAATACAAAAAAAGGAGATTATTTGCTATATATAAATTATTAATTTAAAATTATACTTGTATATGTATTAGATATGTTATCTACAATATGTTGGAGGATTTTCATTAAAAGAAGCATTAAATTTAAAGAAACAGTTGAAGACGAAGTTATGTCTTTTTTTACTTTTTATGGCAATAAAGAAGAAAAAATTGACTCATTTTTCAAAACAAAACTTTGTTCTGCTATTCAAGGTTAGCTTTATTTTTATTGCATATAGTATATTACAAATATGTATAAAATGTAATATAATAAATAAATGTTTTCATTTATAGAAGCAATATCGGAAAACAAACACTTTCATTCACCAAGTAGTACGGAGTTTCGTCAAGATATGATTGAAGCCATTCGTAATGCCAAACAACGTAAAAGAAATGCAATTAATAAAAAGGAGAGCAAAGGTAAACGTCATTTCCAAAAAGAAGAAATGCAACAAATCTTTATGCAACGTCAAGAGAAGTACTTGCAAAAAGAATAATATAAGTATTTTTATAAAGAAAAGTAGATATATATGAGTTTAAAACGAACAAAACGCAAATTTGTTCGAATCTGGTTTCTTTTTTTAATTTTTTAAACACGGAATCTTTTTTTTCATTTATATTTCGATTACTGAAATTCACTACAAACCACAAGTGTTAGAAATTTTAAAATAAAAATGATAAATGGTGTATTTTTCTTTTCTCAAATTGTAATACTATTATATAGTTCCGTCAGAACTTCAGTATTTGTTTGCAAATTACTTAAGAAATTATATTTCTTTTTACTTTATATTTATATGTGTATGGAAAAGAGAGTTTAAATTTTTATGTTACTGTTTCAAAGCTTTATTTGATCGATTTATTGTATTTATTTCGATATAGATATAAAAGATGTTTGTATATAATTTTACATTGACTTCAAAAATTTTATTTCTTTAAATTTAAGTATAATTGAAGTATCACTTTAGTACATAAAATGTATCAAAATTAGTATGCTAATTACATATTGTATTCATATAATTATAACATTTAATTGATAACATTTAATTTATAAAATAATTTTTTCCTAGCGCGTTTCCTTTTAATCTTTAATTATTTACGCAATATATTGCAATTTGTTAATTATATTTAAAACATTATTATTTTTATACAAGAGAACATTATAATAAATTCTATTGTAAAATTAAATAATTAATCTTGATAAAAATAACGTGTTTGAGTTTTATTGCTGCATATTGTGTGTAAAGAATATTAGAATAACATATTTTAAACATTTTAATATTCTAAAATACATTGAACTCTTCATTGAGCGATGTTATATAGTAATGTATCCTTTGATATTTATCAAAATTTTAATTAACAATTTTATAACAATTGTAAATCTAATTAAAGTATTAATTAAATTTTTGAAAAATGTTAACACGTACATTATAGCATACATTATAATTAACATATTCTACAATAGTTAAATATTTTTAAAATCTGTATATTATTGTAATAATACCCATTTATTACATTATTTTAATACAATGTTATTTTAATGTTCCTGCGATGGGTACTCGCCTCTGCATTGTGGGAATCTTGACGTCAGAGGCGAGAAATGACATACTTTTGCTAAATCGCTTGAGCACACTAAAGCGATTTGAAGTGTTTTTTCATCTAAATATCTTTTTATTTGAAAATATCACGCAAGCATGTCATTTCTCGCCTCTGACGTCACGATTCAACATTGCCGCGGCGAGTATCCAGGAGCCTTAATATCTTTTTATTATGATTTTAATCAATATATTCATTTCTTATTGCTCCAATAATGTCGGATTAATTGCGTTCTATTTCTGGCAAAATAAGCAGCATATTGTCGCAATTTTCATAGTATCGGAAGATCTCTTTCACTTGCTGATAACACATATCATATCAGGACGCATTTTTCAATGTTTATGCAAGCATTTTCAATTTTTAAGTTTCATCATTATGCAGGCAATATGCTGACATATGTCTATCTGGGTAAAGCCGTAATCAAAAATCTAACGGCACTTTTCTTATATAATGTGGATGCAAGCTTTCGATTGCGATCAGTTTGAATAAGATTGGTGCAGTCAATCCTGAGGAATGATAATAGTATACCAGAATTGTGACATTTTCGGTTTTCAGGATAAGTTTCAGACTCACGTACGTATGCTCACACGCACACACGCAAAGCGATTATGTCCCTTAAGCGGCGTTCACATCGCTCATATACGATTATTCGCTTGAGTGTGCAGACAGGGTTGCCAGATTTTTCAAACATCAAGTCGCCAGTAGATGCCACTCCAGTCGCCAAAAGTTGCCAACTTTATCACCTAAATCGCCAACTTTATCGCCAATGGAGATCGCCTAAGTGGCCAATAGAAACACGTTTTTACAGTCCCTTTAAATATTTAAATTAATCAAAGCCCGTAGCGACTATCTCAACTGTGATAAGAATGGACGAGGTTAAAAAAATGTCGATTATTAAATATAGACTAATACAAATTCTGGAAAAAATAATATAGCCAGATTTCCAATGAATTGCATATATTTATTCAGTCTTATATATATTACAGGAATTATAAGGAACGAAACGATGAATAATACCATGCGATCATATAACGTCAAATAAATTCCAATAAACGTATATTAATTTTTTTCTAAAATTTTGAAGAACTCAAATCAAGTCAACGAGTAGAAATGTATGTATTTAACCTAAAGGAATGAGAACGAGCGTATGCATAAAGCTTAAGGTTACGACAGTGAGGCCGATATTACATTCATACGACAAAATGTTTGTCGGACGTAGCGATCGGCTATCGAATAGAGAATTTCTAGAGTCTGCATCGAAATTCTAAGAATTCTCCATCTGATTGCCAATCGATATGTCCGACAAACATTTTGTCGTATGAATGTAATATCAGCCTGAGAGTATAAATCAAACTTAAGACAATGAGAATTAACGTGAGTGTTAAACCCAAGTCAACAGAAATAAGTTGTAACAAACTCAAACGAACAAAAACGAGCGTGTGTACATAACCCAAGACAACGAGAGCAAGAATTGCTCATCAAGCCCAAGATAACGAGAATGAGCGTTAATATATCCAAACTCAAGTCCCAAGTCAACGAGAAACTTCATATGAACGAAAATGATATACTCTGCTACTACATATAAAACATCTCTGAACATATAATAAATTATTATTATATATAAATATATATAATAAGCATAGTTGAGTTTGTGTCTCAGACTCAACTTTGTTGTATTTCAGACTTCAACTTTATTCTATCTCAGAATTTTTGCTATTTACAATAGATCTGAAATAATATCGAGCATTTCACTAAGATTCTCGGCTTGGTTTTCTTCGCTATCGAAATTCGTGCTGTTGGTTCCAGTCGCTTGCCCATACATGATGCTCGATTTAAAACGATTCAACACTTCCGTTGAAGACTGAAACGTTTTGCAGCATTTCTCATGCGCTTGAAAATGTATACGAATTCTGAGAAGAGACTGCAGCATCGAAGTTTTCAGTTTATTTCGAATTCGCGTTTTTGTCAAAGCGAGTGCGGGAAAAGCTTGTTCGACGACAGCATTACTCGTGGGAATTGTGAGCATTTTTAACATCACTTCTGCCAGTTCTCGGAAAATAAAACGGCCATAACCATCGGTGTATTTATATACGTCAGGCCAAAATACTAAAATATTCGTTGGAATATCCCGTTTGTAATGAGCGTGCCAGTCGACGAAACGGAGTTTTTCCCACTGGTTCTTATAAACAGAGACATCACAGTAAGGATCGAAGAAATTCTGCAAGGGAAGCTCCTCGAACTTGTAAAATGCAATGGCTTGGACTTAGCTGCATTTTCTTAAAGAATTCAAAATTTTCTGGAAGCCTCTGTGCTAATTCCATTAGTAGTCTTTTTAAAAAATTGAAACATCTCTTCTGTATCTGGGAGTTGTTTTCCGTGGTTATTTGACATTTTTCAATTTCCTTCCTGAATTCAGATCCGAAATCCATTTCTGTAACTGGCAAAAAGGCCAGGTCATTTCCGACGGCATCAATTACTTGTTTTACGAGAGACTTATCGTGTGCGGCTTTCAAGAAATTTAATTTCAAAATCTGTCCAGCGAACGACAAAAATATGAAAGACATCTTTACATATACAGCTTCCAGGGTCGACTTTTTCGCTTTGGAATGACCCAGATAGCCAAGTCTGTCGAAAGCAGATCATGCCAAGTGCCCGCTATCAACTATTGTTAGCAAAAAGGATACAAATTTGATATAGAAGTTGTTATTACAGATTAAATCGACAGATTGGTGCCAAAAACAAAGCAGAGTATGCTCACAGAATCTGACAGCATCAAAACGAGCAGGATCTGCTAACTTGACTTGACGTCAGATTGTCGGCAGAAACCGAGCAAGATCTGCGCGCGCGCGATCTGACGGCAAATTGGCAGCAGAAACCGAGCAGAATTTGCAGCTTTTAGCCATTTATATAATTTATTGAAATAGTATAGTTTATTCGCTTACCGCTATGCGGCGCACTATTTACTTTCTATACCCGTATTCAAGTTCTTGTCAT
>NW_021848446.1:9150-57007 GCF_003651465.1 Formica exsecta | reverse complement strand
TATTGAATATATGCAGTACATATTCTTTATTTTAATTTTTAGTTGAGAAGAATGTATTATATATAAATTGAACATTTTTATCTTACCATTAACGAAAGCTATTTAGTTTTTTTTTTTTAGTACATTTGTAAATCTAGCACTTGAAACTTAAGTAGCTTTGTATTTTTCCTTCGTATGAGTGAAAAACATTAGAAAACGCGTACAATAAAAAAAAATTTATTTTAAGAAATTGCATTAAAAATCTTTAAAATATTTTCTTTACCTGGAATTTTGAATAAAAATACCTGGAAGTTCAGGAAATTTTTTTACAAAATTTGAGTAGACATCCTGTGCAAGTAATTTGTCGAGTCGGTTCGTTTTATTTGTTTACTGCTTTGAATTTATAATCAAATCCACCTGATATTCGCTGGCAAATATTGCCAGCAATGTATTTTATACGCAATAATGTGTCTCGAAAATCATCAAAATTATTAGGAGAATACATTTCGGCAAGAGGTAACCCAGATAGCCAAGTCTGTCGAAAGCAGATCATGCCAAGTGCCCGCTATCAACTATTGTTAGCAAAAAGGATACAAATTTGATATAGAAGTTGTTATTACAGATTAAATCGACAGATTGGTGCCAAAAACAAAGCAGAGTATGCTCACAGAATCTGACAGCATCAAAACGAGCAGGATCTGCTAACTTGACTTGACGTCAGATTGTCGGCAGAAACCGAGCAAGATCTGCGCGCGCGCGATCTGACGGCAAATTGGCAGCAGAAACCGAGCAGAATTTGCAGCTTTTAGCCATTCATATTGCAATCATCCTCAAGCATATCGCGAATCATTCGTGCAGTATAGCACTTCTCAGCATCGCAAGCTATACGAAAATGGGTTTTTAATTCCACCCACTGCTCCAGTAATCGTTTCACAACATCGTGAAATGCAAACCATCTCGTTCGCGAAAGTTGAATTATCTGTCTATATTTCTGAGCATCATTACCCGTGTTGATTAAATCGAATGTTTTCTTATAATTTAGCCTGTGTAACGGACTGACGCTAAACCAGTTAAATACTTCTCTCGTTAGAAAATCTAAGGAACTTGGAAGTTCTTCACTCGCTTTCGACGCACAGAGATGCAGCGAGTGACATGTACATCTCACGAGTTGCAAGTTTGGTATATCACCTTTTAATAGTGTATAAACTGAGTGATTGCGCCCACAAAGGTTATTTGCTCCATCTGTGCCTATGGCTATCAGATTTTTCAACGGGATTCCAATTTGTCGTAAATATTCAACAATACTCTTGTATAAATCATTGGCCGTTGCTCGCTCTATTTCCAGTAAACCCAAAAAATCAATGAGTATGCGGTTTTCGGTAGTATCAAAGTATTTAACGCACATGCACAGGAACTTTGTAACTGAGACATCAGTGTTTTCATCGATAATAATCGAGTATCCTTTGTTTCCAATGGCTTTGATCAAACTGTTTAAAAAGACGGGAGCAATCACGTACTCTATCAAATTTGAGCATTTCGCCTAAGGTTGATAGAACCTCGCCTAGATGATTCATCGAGCAAATAGACGAATGCATCGTTATGTACAATGCCAGTTTTATCTGTGCGATTTTTTTCTCGACATTTATTGGAGCCTGATATCCTTTAATTAATAAAAAAAATGAATGATTTAAATTCTTGATTAAAAAATTATATATTTAAAATGATATGAAGAATAACAAATTTAAGAAATTAGGCTCTCGAGTGAACTCACAAATTCAAATAATCGCGGGCTAGTAAGAGCCAGAACGCGGATGGCAGTGCGTCAGTTTCATAGAAAAATAAGTTTTCTATGAAACTGAATATGTGCACAGGGCACGAAATTTACTTGGTGTATACCAAGATTTTTTAAAAATTAATCTCAATTCGAGATTTATAATAATCCCTCTTTACCCCCCTGGAGAGACGAAGGCGAGAAAAATATCGGGGCGAAGTCGCTGAATCGGGAATCGAACCCGAGTCTTTCGCTTGCCGGGCGACTGCTCTTACCTCTGAGCTATTCAGACCCCACACCACCGATACTTCTCATTTGCCTTATAATATCTATTACTATTAACGCCATCTTTCTCTTGGTGTTTTTTTCGAGCGTGCATGCTTTTGAAGATACGCAAGATGACTCCTCAATGATCTGTCGCAAATTTTACAATGAGCTTTGTTTGAATTATTCGGACTTTTGTGTTTTGCTAGGTCAATATGTTGCAGCCATCCTACACATGTACAAAAGTTCGCATTCATACCTCACTACTTTGATGGTAATACTTTGAAGCCATGTGGACTCGTCGATTGATAAACAAAACTCAAAATGGATTAACGAAGGGTATAAGAATTTGTTTTTATAAATATATAAATAAAGCTAAAATTATAATATATAAATAAAACTAAAAAATGTATTAACGAAGGGTATGAGAATTTCTTTTTCCTACAAATGTCAATTATCTCGCAGAAAGATCTTTGAAGATATAGATGCTATTTCTCCCATGCATAAGGTATAGGGTAAAATTATCTCATAAACTCATAGAGAATTCGGTACCTTGCATTAGTACGCACTGAATGCAAACTTTTTCAGTGCCACATATTCGAGTGATGCCCTCTGCCCCAGTGGAGTGAAATCATCATATTCGGTTGCGTTGCACTATTATCATGCGAGTTTTGTATCGTATTCGATGAACAAAAACTGACCTGATGCCACTGCATCCGATTTAGCACTCTAAATTCGTATTCGGACAAACAAAATAAACTGAATAAGAACAAATTTTATTGCACTGAAATTTTTGGCAGTGCAGTTTGGTGAATAACCGCAAAATAACCGAATAACCAAAATTAAAAATGGACCAAAAAATATTCGCTCTAGAATTATTGGAAACGAGTAGTAGCGATGATGAACTAATACACGAGACGTATATTCAAGTCGCTCTATCTCGGAAACTGTGGGGAATAGAACATATATTCATATGAACATTTTTGCTTAAAATGACCGATACGATTACCTCCCAGAATATTGACCTTTCCTCCTGGAACACCCTGTATATATCCTAGTAAGCAAAAAATTGATACAATGTTGTTGCAATAATATTTGACAACATGTAAAATGTTTCCAAATATGTAGTTTTCTTAATGTTATATACAACGTCATAGTAAACATTTAGTTAAAGTAACATTTTAAAAATATTTGGAATAATATTTCTGAAACATTTTTGAAATATTCGGAAATATATTATGAAATATTTAACATTTACAATATTTTAAATAATAATAACTAATAAATTTTAAAAACATGTATAAAGTATTATGTGAGAACGTTCAAAAGATGCATATAAAATCAATATTTTATCAATATTTTAGCAATTTTATCAATTTTACCAATTTTATCAATATTTATAATGTTGATCTAATATTTCTTATTTACTGGGATATATTTATTTAATTTTTTTTTATTTATAGATAAATGGTTTCCCTGGAATTCTTGGATGTATAGATGGATGTATACATATATTACGATACGTACACCTGCTCATAAAATCAAGTCAACATATGTGAATCGACGTGATATGCCATCTTTAACATTACAAGCAATATGATGCAGATAAGATGTTCCTCGATGTTTTTACAGGACCACCTAGTAAAGTGCACGATGCACGTATCTTTAAATTATCATTTATAAGCATCATATTGCCACAAACATGTGGAGATGAGTGGCATATATTAGGCGATGCTACCTATCCCCTTAAAAAGTTTCTCATTACTCCTTACAGAGATTATGGAAATTTGACGGAAAAACAAAGAAATTTTAATTACAAGTTCTCTGTTTGTAGAGTGAAAATAAAAAATGCTTTTGGTTTACTAAAAACAAGATTTAGACAGTTAATTAGATTAGATTTTAATACAGTTCAACGTAGCTGTAAATTTATTATAGCTTGTTGTACACTTCATAATCTATGTATTCATAATGGAGATAATTTTAATGATTTCATGGAAGAAGAAGTAGACATTGTAAACATTCCAGATTTTGAAGGAATTAATCGAGATGATAATAGAATTGAAGGTGAAGAAAAAAGAAATCTACTATGTCAATTATCGTGATAATTTTCTAAATTTATGACGTTTATTACGTCTTATTTTTTATTACATTTATTTTTACATAAATTTGTGTTTGTTTGTGTTTAACTCTGTAATATATGTAATAAGAAAAGTATAGTAATAGCATGTCCTTATATTTTAAAGAAACTTAATATATTTTTGTAAGATATATCACGCTTATACATACACATATATAATCGTAATATCGTATACATAGTAACATACGTTGCAATAATTTTCTTCTTCTTCTTCAGCCTGTAAACGTCCACTCCTGAACATAGACCTCTTCCTTCTCCTTCCAAGTCGTCCTTTCCTGAGCGGTCTGGATCCAGTTTTTGCCCGCATGGCGCTGGATGTCATCTCGCCATCTTAGTTGTGGTCGGCCAACGCTTCTTCTGGATTCTCTAGGCCTCCACTGCATCAGTGTTTTCGTCCATTTGATGTTATCTCTTGCGACGTGGCCTGCCCACTGCCACTTCAGCCTCGCCACTCGCTCCACCACATCTGTGATTCTTCTTCTCCTTCTGATCTCTTTGTTTGGTATATCCCTCAAGCTGATCCCCAACATGGCTCGCTCGATGGCTCTTTGGCAGACTCGGAGACGATTTGCGCTGCTCACTGTAAGGGTAGCAGTTTCGAGGCCGTATGTCGTCACCGGTAGGATGCAGGTGTCGTGAACCTTTCTCTTGAGGTTTGTGGGGACTCTAGGGTTCCTCAGGATGTAGCTGAGTTTCCCGAACGCTGCCCAAGTTAAGCCTATTCGCCTGGTGATCTCGGCTGTTTGGTTTTCTTTTCCAAGCTTGATGTTGTGTCCCAGATATACGTATTCTTCGACTATTTCTAGAGTATGATTGTCAATAGTGACAACCATGTTCTTCGGACTCATGATCTTGGTCTTCTGGAGATTCATTTTTAGACCAACAGCTTGTGAGGCCTCCTTCAGTTCCTGGAGCATGCTCTCGAGTTCCACGGCGCCGCTACTTATGAGGATGATGTCATCTGCAAATCGTAGGTGGTTCAAGCGCTTCCCATCTATGTTGATGCCCTTTTGCTCCCATTTCAGGTTCTTGAAGATGTCCTCTAAGGCTAGGATGAACAGCTTAGGCAAGATGGTGTCCCCTTGTCTAACACCCCTCCCGACCGGTACCTTCCCCGTGACCCAATCTTCCTCCATCTTGACATGCAGCGTGGCGTGTTCGTAGATATGCTTGATTAAGTTGGAGTATCTGGAGTCAATGCGTGCGTTATCCATCGCTCTCAACACTGCCCAGGTCTCTATGGAATCGAAGGCTTTCTGGTAGTCCACGAAAGCTAGGTGCAGTGGCACGTTGTATTCCGTGCACTTTTCAATTAGTGTGCGTACCGCTTAAATATGGTCGGTCGTGCTGTAACCTTTTCTAAAGCCTGCTTGCTCGACTAGTTGGTAGAAGTCGAGTCTCTGGCTAAGGCGATTTGTAATGATTTTGGTCAACAGCTTATAGAATATTGAGAGTAGACTGATTGGTCTGTAATTTTCCATATTTGTGCAGTCGCCTTTCTTGAAGAGCAGAATGACCTCTGCGTTCTGCCATGAGTCCGGAATTTTCCCTTCGTCGAGACATTTGTTGAGCAAAATCAGAAGTGCCTTCTCCAGAATCTCTCCTCCCGCTTTCAACATTTCGCTCGTAACGAGGTCCTCTCCTGGCGCCTTGCAGTTCTTCGTTTGTCTCAGGGCTTCTCTTAATTCCGGTCCGACAATTTGCTGCAGCTCCTCGGACCCTACATTCTGGACACTTCGTCTTGGTTCAGCCCGTTGATATTGTTGGACTGGGCTGTATAGCCCACGATAGAAATCTTCAATAACTGCTGCGACTTGGCCCTTATCGGTGACCACTTCGCCGACCTCATTCTTCATCCTGTGGATTACCAGCTTTCCCCTTGACATATTGGAACGCAAGACTTTCATGTTAACGTTGTCTGCAATGGCTTAGTTGATTTCTCTTCAATAAGTCTCTCAGTGTCCGGGCTGATTTTTGGGTTTCTCCGTGGGCAAAGTGAACATACTTGTTTCACGGCAGTTCGGATGCTGCTCGTGATCTTACTTGTCAGCTCCCTGAGCGGCAATCCTTTCAGATCCTCGACTGGACAAAACTTTTTCTTGATGTAAGTGTTATACTCTTCTTCCTTCCCCTTTAGCTCAGCCATAGTTGGTCGTATTTTCTTCTCCATTAACCTTTTTCGCTCTAGGCGAGTGTTTACTTGTATCTTGGCCCGCACCAGTCTGTGGTCGCTGCCAGTGTCAAAGCGGTTCAAGACTGACACATCAACACAAATGCGTTTATCAGTGACCAGAACGTAATCAATTTCATTTTTGGTGCTGTTGTCTGGGCTTTTCCATGTCCATTTTCTCTTAGGATGTTTTTTGAAGAAGGTATTCATGCAGTAGATTTTTTCTTTGCTGAGGAAGTTCATCATTTCTTGCCCACGCTGGTTTCGTTCCTTCAAACCGAAAGTGCCGATGTACGGAGAATCCGTTTGGGTCTTCTGTCCAATTTTTGAGTTGAAGTCGCCCGTCATTATAGTGAATCTCGTTTTTTCGGCACTCTTTGCTGTTGTCAGGTCTTCTAAGAATTTTTCATGTTCTTCGTCCGTAGAGGCTGACGTGGGTGCATATGCCTGTATTACCTGAATATTGCACTTGCTGTTCAGTTTCATCACAAGGTAGAGTATCCTCGCCGATATCGCTCTGGTCTTGGTCACGAGGTGTTTGATCTTTTTATTTACCAGTAGAGCCACGCCGCCAACGTGTGCATTCACATCTGAGTTTTTCTGGAACAGGACATGTCCAGATTTCAAGGTGGTGACCGTTTCGCTCTTCAGTCTGGTCTCACTCAAACCGATGACGTCCCACTTGATCTTGTTCAGTTCCTCCTCCAGCATGGAGAGATGTTCTTCAAGTCTCATTGTGCGGATATTGTATCCAGCAATGTATCATGTTGCAATAATATGTTTATGTAAAACTAAAAATAAAAAAAAATAAAATAAAAATAAAAATAATTATCTTTGGATCATCTGTTAATTTGTACTTGTAAAAATCACACACGTACGAACATAAAAAATATTGAAAATTTATAAGTAATCATTAATTAACATTTTATGAATTATTATTTTCTTTTTCAAAAAAACTTTTTAATAACTTCATTTTTTCTTCATGCCTTTCTTGTCTTTTAGCTTCCTTTTCGTTATGAATTTTTAATAGAATCTGAATTAAACTTGAATCTTTTTTATTTTTTTAATATTAGATGTTTGTGGAGTATCTTTAACATTAATCACAACTTTGTTTGCACTTTGCAATATTTCTGGCTGTACACTATCATCTATGGCAGCAATCTTGGTAAATATAGCGAATAAGGGATAATAACTTTTTAATAAGCAACGTGCGACGATTAAGTTAGAAGAAAAAGTTACTCAGAATTATGTCCTTGATAACATATGTCAAGGTCAAGGTCATTGGGGCTGGGTCCCCTATTCGCTATATTTACCGCAATCTTTTTTATTTCATTTTCAAAATTCACTTTTAGTCTTTTTGATCCAGAAATGGAATTATTTTTATCACAAACGCGTTTTCTCTTTAATATAGTTTTATAACGATTTTCGCATTGAATGTATGTTTTTTTAATACCAAGAATCGCTTCTAAATCTTCTGCTATTTGTTGCCACATTGCTTTTTTATTTTTGAATTTTTTCATTGGACCTACTAATTCCAAATAGTTTGTGTATTTGTCCAATAACAATGTCGTGCTTGTATCTAACCATTCATTTTCAGAAATGTGTTTTTTTCTTGTATTTGTGTATGTAATGAATTAAGATCGCTACTAGGAAATTCAAAACCAACTGTTTTTTATGCACAAGTTTATTGCATGACGTCTATGATCTATTTATTTCGACCACTACTTACCGCTAAAGCCATCTATAGGAAAACGGCGGAAGCAAAGTTGTACACCTATTATATCTATAATAAACAACGAGCAACGGCTAAAATCTCTTGGATGTTACTCAGGGCAGTGACCTTGACAACATATGTCAAGGTCGAAGTCATTGGAGGTGGATACGTTAATCTAAATATTTACCCTACTTTCAAGGCAACAGTTCTAACAATGACGTTTTATGCGTTAAAAATTTCTGCCGCGTTGATTCCTATTACTCATATAGTATCTCGTACAGTACAATGTTAAATGTTACAAAGTTTAAAAAAAATAATAGCGTATTCGATTTGTTGACTCTACCCGACTCTGGGTCGAGTCGGACTCGAGGGGTGGAGTCAACAAATCTAATACGCTATGAGTTTCAAACCGAACTTGAGATCTGACTCGATTCGACCCAGAGTCGGATAGAGTCAACAAATCGAATACGCTATAAGTATAGAAGTAAATAAATCCCTGTAAATGTTTTTAATACAATGGCACAAGAAACGGCGAACAGTGAACTACTAACTAGTTTGGTAAGTTGACACAATAAAATAACCAGGGGCCGTATTCTTGAAACGAGGACTCTAATATCGCATGCCATAAGGTATCAGACGTGTTGAAGATTGAAATTTGACCAATCAGGATAAAAGGAACTAAAATTTCCTTGTCCTGATTGGTCAAATTTCAATCTCAATGCATAGTCTGATACGGGCTTAACCCATCCGAGTTATATGAGATATCGCATGCGACACTAGGGCCGGTATTCATAGTCCGTTCTTATATTTAAGATCATCTCAAGTATGATCTTAAGATGCTATGCGGCTATTTCATTGGTTGAATGGGATCTTAAGACTACCCAAGACCATACTTATGGCCGGTATTCATAGTCAGTTCTTATTTCAAGACCGTCTTAAGTAATGTCTTAAGATGCTAATACGGCTCTGTGATTGGTTTAGGACATCTTAAGATTGTGCTTAAGACGGTCTTATATATCATATAAGAACTGACTATGAATACCGGCCTAAGACGATCTTGGATATAAGAACGGACTATGAATACCGGCCTAAGGTCCTCGTTTCAAGAATAGACCCCCAGGTTTCATTTCCCCTAGAGTCCTATATAATCAGAAAAGCGACATCGTTACCCCCTCCATGCTTCCCATGATCGCCATGTTGGGCCCGCAGCTGTCCATGTGTAATCTAAAATGTCTTAAAAATGTCTCAGAGATATTTAAAATGTTTTTTTTAGAAAATAACATTACAAATATACTTTTTTCTCACTTACGGTACGCCGGTTGCAATTAGTTTGCACGTAGGATTCACTACGTGCAAACTAACCGCCAACATAGGGCGCGTTCCACTTAACGACCACAACGCTCGCGAGCATTATCTGTCTTTGTTTAACTTACGGTGAACAACAAAAATGAAATGATACCGTGAGCGTTGCGGTCGTTAAGTAGAACGGCACCGTGGCGGTCAGCCGATCAGCAAGCGGAACACCATTGTCACTTCTCTGATTATATAGGACTCTAGTTTCCCCTAACAGCAGTTTTATAAAGTATGTATCCATGGTCTATCCACCAATCAGGGCGACTACTCTAGTCTCCCTGCCACCAATGATTAGTGAGCATGAACTATAAAAACGAGAGAACGGAAAAATGTAGAAGTTGAATAATCGACGTAATCCACACCTTCTGGTAGAAACACCATTGAAGGGTAGCACCACCGTAGCACTAAATGGTGAGAAATCGCCACTTGCCGGAATACCGTCGTGACAAAGAAAGAAAAATAATGAAAAATTTCCAATTCCCTAATCGATATTCAAAAATCGCCAAAAAATCGCCAAAGCAAGTTGTAAAGTCGCCAAAAGTTCGCCATGTTGCCAATTGCGATTTTTCGACACCAAATGGTTATCAAAAGTCGCCAATTTGGCGTAAAGTCGCCAAATCTGGCAACCCTGTGTGCAGAACATTTTAAAAGACAAGATCATATGTGGATGTGTGTACAAGAATTTTGGCCGTGTGGCGAGTAGCTACCTAACGCGGAGCCATACAAACAAAGAAGAAGAAGAAGTAGATGTGTGTACATACGTGTGAGATAATAATAATGTTTCTATTTTATAAGAGTATGCGCGGAGTATAATACGACAAGAAGAAAAGTAAAAAGTGATTAACAGTTATGAGAATATCGCGGAATAGCGCAACACAAGAAAGAAAAGTGATAAAGTGAAAAGAAATTATTAACGCGGAATAGTGCAAGGAAGAGAAGTGATTTCTTTTAATCGTATTGAGCAAAGTTAGATTATATCAGTGAAATTGAACAAATGCTTTACACAATCTGCTTGCATTATCAATTAACATATTTGTGATAAATAGATTGTTGGAAAATGATGAGGCATTGAAGGAATATTTGGAGATTTTGGCTGGCCATGTTTTCGATCAATTGGTAATTATATGCGTGAACGCGCATTCATCTATATAATATTTATTTATATTTCATATATAAATGTAATTAATGCATAATTAATATTTTGAGGTTAACTGACAAATGGCTACGCAATGAGTTTATGTAAATCTGTTAAAAATTCTATTGAAAACATCATAGAAACAACAACATTGAATAAACATTTTTATTAATTGCCTTCATAAGGAATAATGAAATGATAAAATCATATTGAAGCACTTCTATAGTGTCCACATACATTTTGCAGATTTGGAATTACTCGCAACTTTTGGTTCTGGAAATGTGTGAATGTTTATTTATATCTTATTTATAAATGTAATTAATGTGTAATTAATATTTTTAGATCATTTACAAATGGCTAAGCAATGAGTTGCATGTTTACGTTAATGTAACAAAACAAATCTTGCGGGAATTGTATCAAAAATATTATATACAATTGAATTGAAAGCATCAGAGTTAGAGCCTGAAATAGAAAACATTAGTCAAAGAAGAGAAATATGGTATAAATTTTGTTTAAAAATTATATAATAAAGGTTATTTATTTTCTTGGATAATGGTTAAACTTATTTTTTTAAAGCTATGAGAAATGTGAACATGGAAATTGATGGTTTATTCGGATGGAGCTGCCTTTTCCAATATAATGTTATCGAAGAGTATTAGAATATCTGTCATCAACAAATATAATTCAAGTTTTAATCAAAATGAGGAGAAAGAGTCGGTTAATGATGCTCAATTGCAGATTTTATTAAAGGATCGTACAAAAGTTTATAATAATTTGGCAGCTGCGTTGATTAAAACAGAAGCCTACGATGTAGCTTTAGAAAATGTGAAACATGTTTCGAGATGTCAACCACAAAATGTTAAAGCACTATTTAGGAAAGTTATTGCAAATATCTTCTTTTTATTTACTATATTTAATCTTCTTTTTAATAAGTTGTATATATTCTTGATTTATATTTTACATATGGAAAATTCAAATATGTGTGTATATATATTGTGCGTATCATAGGAACAATATTGAGACACAAAGGGGAATATGCAAAAGCTTATACAATCTCTCTCTCTCTCTCTCCACTGAAATTTAAAAATTAAATCCAGAAATGAAGATATTTACTACAGAATTAGTCACTTTAAAAGATAAAATTACTAAAAATGCAGAAAAAGGAAAGCACCTATATCGTAAAATAGATGCAATTGAAGATACTAAATAATTTTGTAGTAAATATCTTCATTTCTGGATTTAATTTTTGAATTAGTGGAGAAAGAAAGAAAGAGAGAGAGAGAGAGAGAGAGAGATTGCATAATCCCCTTTTGCATTCCCCTTTGTGTCTCAATATCGTTCCTACGATACGTACAATATACAGAGTGGTCCTCGTAACGGTCGCCACGATTTTTAAGGCACTTACAATAATCTGACATAAAAAAGTCATAAACAGAAATTTATCAGTTTCTAACCGGCAACAAATATTGTTCCTACGATACGTACAATATATATATACACACATTTGAATTTTCCATATGTAAAATATAAATCAAGAATATATATAACTTATTTAAAAAAAAAGATTAAATATAGTAAATAAAAAGATTAGGATTTTTGCAATATCTTTCCTAAATAGTGCCTTAACATTTTGTGATTGACACCTCGAAACATGTTTCACATTTTCTAAAGCTGCATCGTAGGTTTCTGTTTTAATCAACGCAGCTGCCAAATTATTATAAACTTTTATATGATTCTTATTATTGTAAGTGCCTTAAAAATCGTGGCGACCGTTACGAGGACCACCCTGTATATACACACATATTTATATTGTTCCTACGATACGTACAATATATAAAATTTGAACTACTTTTTGTCGATGACAGATATTCTAATGCTCTCCGATAACATTATATTGCAAAAGGCAGCTTTATCCGAATAAACCATTAATTTCCACGTTCACGTTTCTCGTTGCTTTAAAAAAATGAGTTCAACCATTATGTCAAAAAAGTTAAATAGACTAAATCTTGTCCTCAAAGTATTTAGTCCAAGAAAATAAATAATCTTTATTATATAATTTATAAACAGAATTATTACCTTATTTCTCGTCTTTAATTAATGCTTAACATTTCTATTTCAGGCTCTAACTCGCTTTTAATTCAACTGTATATGTAATATTTTTGATAGAATTTCCGCAAGATTTGTTTTGTTATATCAATATAAACATGCAACTCATTGCTTAGCCATTTGTAAGTGACCTAAAAATATTAATTATGCATTAATTACATTTATATATAATATATAAATAAACGTTATACATGAATGCGCGTTCACACGTATAATTACCAGTTTATCGTTATCGAAAATATGATCGCCGAATCTCCAAATATTCCTTCAATGATTCCATAATCATTTTCCAACAATGTATTTATCACAAATATGTTAATTGATAATGCACTGATTTATTCAAATGTAAGCATTTGCTCAATTTCGCTAATATAATCTAACTTTGCTCAATATGACATCTATTAAAAGAAAGATCACTTCTCTTCCTTGCACTATTCCACGATACTCTTAATAACCGTTAATCACTTTATCACTTTTCTTCTTGTGTTGCACTATTTCGCGATATATAAGCATATTTAATAAATCAATAAATGCAAAAAATTATTTAATCTCTTCTAGTTATATCATTTATTAGAATACATTTTAGAAGGAATTATATAATGTTTATGTGTATGCGTTTATTCAATAAAATGGACTTGTTTCATATTCATATTAAATATATGACGCTTCGTAATAAAAAAAAATTCCTTTCTATTGCTTTCTATATTTTGATATTTATTCACTTACACAATTTATATTATTATTGATTATACAGTTTATTATTGATTATACAGTTTAACATCTGTAATAAAATTATATCTATAAAATACCTATACAGTTTAATTTCTGTATTAAAATTATATCTATAAAAATAAAATTATGTCCTATTAATATTATATCGTGTTTTAAAACCTGTTGAATGATTGACAATAAGAGATTGAGCATTAAAACACGTTATGATTGTGTCCGCTCAAATTCAATATGGTATATATAAGCTTTGTAAAAATATATACTGTTTATATAATACCTTCCAAAAATAAATTTTCTTTCTATTAAATAAATGTTTCAAGAGACATGTTTCAATGGTAGTGTCTTGCGCCAAGTCACGCGCAGCAACAGCGAGGCACTCCGGGTATCGATACGCGAGTCGGACATTTGAGAGTATCTCAGTTTATCAGATCTGAATAACGGCTGAACCGATCGAATTCTTATTAGGCTTGATCGGTAGCTTGGGTCTCAATTATATAATGAAAATGTCGTTATTATTTCTCTACGTGTACTATAATGGAGATATATTATAATGCAAAGTCTCAATGTTGAAATTTCTATGTATAAGTACCGTCGTCGTTGACCGCTCGGTATAATACATATATATATAACTTGTACGGTTCCACTATCCGACACAAGAGTGCGCTAACTTCGTGATGCTCGCAGTCATATATAATTAAAAATAGAATTATATAACTCATTTTTTCGGATTTATTTATATATTTAATGATGAACTAGATAAGCAGCAGCGTTATTCATCAATGGATTTAGAAGCATAGATTGTATATTTCTCTCATTATATATTAAATAATAAATGTATTTTTCTAATGACACATTGATTTGTAATTATCCGTTTTTCTTACAATAAGAGTAGCAAAGAAGTTTGAAGGATCTGGATATCTATAGTAAGCAAAGAAAAGAAGACCGTCGTATTTTGGTAAAATATGATGGGGGTGGTGGCGGGTTCTGTGCTTATTAATTTAAAGATGTTTAACATATACTACACAAAAAAGAATGATATAATCCCTAAAAACTTATCTTTTAAAAAAAAGGTAAAAAAAGGCGCCAAGTTCACGCGCCATGTGAAAAAGTGTTACACAAAAAACTGTTTTATTTTTAAATTACTGTAAAATGCTGCTCTGCAAAAAATATGCCCGCGTCACTATAAATGCCGCACCCTGTATATACATCTAACGCTTTAGGATATATTTATTGTAAAAAATTATATAAGATGATATAAAATAAACAATCACATATATATACATTCTAATAACCAAATGTATTCTGAAAAGTTTAATAAAAAAAAAGATAAAGTAAAACAAAAAACAAAAATAAAAAAAGTTCATACAAAAATAAAAAATAAAAAATTTATACGAAATATCAAAAATTAAAAACTTATGCGGAAATTAAAAATTAATACAAAATCAAAAAATAAAAAAAAAATTTGTTAAAACTCTTGGCGCTGCTAAGTTTCAAAATTAATAAATCCAATGTATGTTAAAGTAACAAATAATTAATTTAATTTTAACATTATTACATCAATAACTGCAACGTAAGTGTACGGAGTACATATCATCAGTATATTCAGTTTAGCAGCGCCAAGATTTAACAAATTATTTTTTGATTTTTTGATTTTGTATTAATTTTTTATTTTTTATTTTTGTATGAATTTCTTTTATTTTTGTTTTTTGTTTTATATTATCTTTTTTGTTTTTATTTGAATAATAATAAAAGAGATAAATTTTATAGCATAAATTTTTATTCATTTGGCGCAATTTTTTGATATCATTATTTTTCTAGGAAATTTAAACAACAGTTTTGTACAATTAAAATAACACTGTTTTGTACAGAGTTAAAATAATATTATTTTGTAGAGCAGCATTTTACAGTAATTTAAAAATAAAACAGTTTTTGTGTAACACTTTTTCACATGGCGCGTGCACTTGGCGCCTTTTTTTTAAATTTTCTTAAAAAGGTAAGTTTTTAGGGATTATAAAAATATTACGTCCATGTATATACTATATAATATATGTAGTAATTTATATTTTTCAGAGAACATTAAATTTTTACGAAAAGCAGTGATATCCCACTAAAAAAACCTTACAAAGGTAAGAAAAATACGTCAAGTACATAAAAAATATCCCAACTTGTACGCAACAAAAAGTTTAAAAGATTATTTACCTCTAAAAAACATCTTAGAAAAAAACCCTAAAAAAAACACTAAAAAATAGCTTATAAAAAATTTTTCCTCTAAAAAATAGAAAACCCCTAAAAAATAAAAAATAAAAACTAAATATGAAATCAATATTAGCCAAGTACTTAGGAGTAATTCAGTTTGTGAGGATTTGTAATTTGAAATAGTATTTGTCATAAAATCAATCTTGCATTTATAGAAATATTATATAGATAGAAATAGATTCTCTCGAGAAAATTAAAATGCATTTTATTTTTATTAAAAAATTACACTATTATATTCCCCTCCCAAATAGATAAATGCAAGATTGATTTTATGACAAATACTATTTCAAATTACAAATCCTCACAAACTAAATTACTTCTAAGTACTTGGCTAATTAATTATTGATTTCATATTTAGTTTTTATTTT
Source organism: Formica exsecta (assembly GCF_003651465.1). Classification (NCBI taxonomy): domain Eukaryota; kingdom Metazoa; phylum Arthropoda; class Insecta; order Hymenoptera; family Formicidae; genus Formica; species Formica exsecta. Next base: position 41,025 of record NW_021848446.1, on the reverse strand, counting down.
TTATTTTTTAGGGGTTTTCTATTTTTTTGAGGAAAATTTTTTTATAAGCTATTTTTTAATTTTTAGGGATTTTTTATTTTTTAGGGGTTTTCTATTTTTTAGAGGAAAATTTTTTTATAAGCTATTTTTTAGATTTTTTAATTTTTAGGGATTTTTTATTTTTTAGGAGAAAATCTTTTTATACGCTATTTTTTATTTTTTTGGGTTTTTTTATTTTTTAGGGGAAAATGTTTTTATAAGCTGTTTAATATTTTTTGTCGGAATAAGAAGAAACGATAAAAAATAATGGTAAAACTTTTAAAACTGAAAATAGGTTTGGGTTATATTTTCCAAAAGTGCTCTTCCGTAGGGAGGACAGAACCCAATGTGTCCACGCATATACTTTACAACGCGAAGCGAGGTCCACCCCACAATTGTTGTGTGGATGGGAAAGTGTAAGCGTAGACGCAGTGGATTCCGCCCCTCCTACGGGGGGGCTCCACTTCCGGAAAATATAATCTAACCCAAACCTATTTCTGATTTAAAACTAAAATTTGGTTCGCGAGTTATGTTATACAAAGTGTCCTAGACCACCCGTACACCTCTTTTCTTTCAAAAACTAAGCATTTTAGAGACCGGGGTCCCCCCCCCCCCCCCCCCCATTACGGGGAACTTCTCTTCCGGAAGATATAACTTAACCCGATTGTTGACAACTTAGAAGGTCATAAATAGTTTCTTTCAATGAAAAAGTAACAAATTATACAGTATATACATATTTTAATATCAAAATTCAATTTATTATATTTTTTAAACTAATGCCGTCCCTCACAAATTTCTTGCGGGGAATTACTCATGTCAGAAGAACCTCTCCTACAACATATCTAAAATAAAATCGGAGGTGTGTTATCTTTTATGCAGTTTTACCTTTTTTCTTTTATTTGTATCATTTTTAGCTTTCTCTGTTTTCTTTTCTTCAATTTTTAAAATTTTTTACAATATTTTTTGTTCTCTCTTTTTGTTATTATCCTTTTTTATTATTATTTGCACATGTGTCCGGCGATTGGGACCACAATTGGTACTTTTAATGTACCAATCTCCGGACGCTCAAAAATATCGTTTTGTATTTTTTATGATGAATTTCATCAATGCGAGTTTCTAACTAATCTTTGAAATTAGATATTGTCGCATACTGCTTGTGGTGTCTGTTATAGCCCGAAAAGGCTATACACTAGTTATTAGTTATATATTATTTTATAAGGCTCAACGTGTAACGCGAATACATATCACGTTACGAGCGATGACCGAGCGAAGCGCTGACAAGGCGAGCCACGCTCGAAGCCCGAGCGACCGCCCAATCACTCCATTGCGAAAACGCGGAAATTAGAGTAAGCGGAATAAGGAAATTGCGAAAATGCAAGCAAAGAAGTCTTACTTCGAATTCCCTTAGCTTGCACCCGGATCTTGCCGCCAAAATCGAGCGACACGACACATGGTCCTGCCGCTAAACGATCCCCTCCCGGGAAACCAAGAGGACATAATAAAAACACCCACCGCTAACGAGCGACGGGCAGTCTCAATATCAGAAGTATTACCAGGCAGTTAATATCATTAATCATACCGGACAATCTTACGGGCAGTTATTAAAGTAAAACCACGTAATCGACAGAGATAAGTTACGAAGAATTGAGGAGTGAGTCTCGCGACCGAAACTCGACTCCAGACCAGAGCTGCCAGTTCGTGGGAAATGGGAGCCCCACCACTTACCGCGGAACTTACTAACACAGACGTAGTCGCTACGTCATAGCGTGTACGTGTAGCTTCGTGCGTGGGGGCCCCCCTACACGTAAACGCTATGACGTAGCGACTACGTCTGTGTTAGTAAGTCCCGCGGTAAGTGGTAGGGGCTCCCATTTCCCACAAACTGGCAGCTGTGCTCCAGACACGCGCACGTCAAGATATCCGCTATCGCGATACGTGACGCGAGCTAACGTGCAGAAACATTGTAATAAATCCAAATTGTGAATAAAATAGATCTATATATTTTTATCCCGACTACAAGAATATTATCTCCATCAATAATCAAATCGGTGAGTCTTCTGGGCGGAGCCCGAATTTCTAAATTCCATCCGGCGAATGATCCCAACTACCGTGCCTCTCCGGAGGCATAACTGTCTGAGGCGCGTGCGCGAGCGGCACCTCAGTCTCGGCTAGCCGCGTGCTGGGGACGAACGGTCTCCCGCCATTGTAAAGGATCCGGCTGTATTGTATTCAATAAATAGTGTGTGATTCAAACATTGGTTTTCCCTAATTCCGATACTTAACAATGGCGACGAGGAACGAAACGAATCACACGAAGTAAGAAGTGCAACAGATAATGAGTGATAAATGGACAGAAATAGAGGCACACGTAACGACCGGAAAAACCTCGTGGATTTATAATTTCAACAAGGATGCATTATTGGAAACCTGTGACCATTATAACATCTCAATCAAATCGCGGGCATTGATGACCTACGGAAAATTCTAGCGGAATTTGTAAAAGTGCAAGGTGAAAAAGTCGAGAAGAAAGAAAAAGAGGAAACGGAGTAAAGCGAGAGTTTCACGGGGACAACACTACCAATAGCACGGACACCGGTAGCAACTCTGGATAACGTCATGGCTCCGAATATAGGTAAACTAACTAAGTTCGAACGAGAAAAGCAAGCCTGGAATGACTATATAGAACAGCTGGAATTCTATCTCGAGGCAAATAATATCAATAATGATTCAAGAAAACGGGCCATGCTACTAACGGCAATAGGCACAAAGAATTACACAATTATAAAATCTCTTTGCTCACTGACTGCTCCAAAAGACGTTTCCTACAAAGACATTCTCGATAAATGTAAATCGGATTTCGGGAAAAGCCTAAATGAATTTCTAGCACGATTCCATTTTTATAAATGGGACCAAAAAAAACGAAACATAAGATTTTATACGCGAGATACGGAAATTGGCGATAGATTGTACATTTACGAGACCAGATAGAAAATTACCGTTAAATATAATGCTAGGCGATCGATTTGTGGCAGGAATATGCAACGAAGAACTGCAAAAATATTTATATCGACGACATGAGGAAATAGTAAACGAAGCAATCCCGGACGGTTTAACACTAGACAAAGCTCTTAAGATAGCGTATAACACGGAATCAGCGGAACAACAACAAAAAATATTAAAACAACTCGACTCAGAAGTAATTCAAAATGTTAATCAAAATAAAGCCTACAAGCCAACAAACAAGCAAAACTCGAAAAAACATACTCGAGACCCGTGCTACCGCTGCGTCTATACTAATCATACACAGGACAAATGTTTCTACAAAAATGAAAAATGTAGTTTCTGCAACAAAACCGGATATATAATTAGAGTATGCAAAAATAGGCAACGATCAATCGAGAAGCAATCTTCGACAAAAAACAAACCGTCGCAGGCTCATAAAATAAACGATGTTTCGAGTGACGAAAGCGACGAGGATGATATATACGCTTGTAACCAGTGATGCCAGTTTCGAGATGCTGTCCGCTATAACGTGTAGAGGGGATGCGCACACAAGCGTGAACCGTGTACATTAATGCGCAGAACGCTCTGCGGGCAGCGTCTTGAAACTGGCACCACTGCTTGTAACGTGATAATACACTTGATGCAAGATAAGAGAAAAGAAGAGGACTATGTCGCCAAATTGAAATCAATTCAAAACTATGCGAGTTTGAAATCGATAACAGAGTTACCATCTGTCATTCATGAATAAACAAACTTATAATACAATTTGGTCGAAAAAGGAATCTACCTGATTAAAAAAGGGAATTAATCTATACGGTTACGGGAAAAAGCCACTAAAAGTGATAGGAGCAACTAACGTGCTCGTGCGACATAAACAAGTGGAAAAATTACTGCCGATAGTAGTCACAAATGAAACCCATGGACCAAACTTAATGGGTAGAAATTGTTTTGCGCATTTAGGAATAGCTATGGCCCGAAATTCACAATGTAAGTGAAAAAAAAGTAACGACAGCATTCTCAAAAAATTTCCGTCTCACGTTAAAAACACTTGAAGGTCATAAAGACACACTGATACATATCGAATTAAAAGAGAACGCTCATCCCAAATTAAAAAAAACCAGACGAATACCGTATGGATTACAAGAAGCGGCAACGGACGCATTAAAGTCAATGGTGAAACAAAAAATGCTCACTTCCGTAAATTAATCCAACTGGGCGATATCAGTACTATTTGTGAAAAAATCTAATGGTAAAATCCGGATAATCGGGGACTACAAAATAACAGTCAATCCACAGATTCGCGAATCCGAATCAACAGTCGAATAGGCGCTGGCGACACTGAACAAAGGAGAATTTTTTTCTCAAGTCGATCTGCGTGACGGTTATAAGCAACTATGCGTCGATGAAGAAACATCAAAAATTCTCACAATCAGCACGCCAGGGGATTTATTTAATGTCAATCATCTACTGGATGGCATCGTGACAGCACCGCAAATTTTTCAAAAATATATGATGACAATACTGTCGGGAATACCTGGTACCCAAATTTATCTCGATAACGTGAAAATACAAAGTCAAACTCTGGAAAAGCGTAATCAGCGATTAACAAAAGTATTACACATTGCAACAAGTAAATCTCCGAGTGAATGTCGAAAAATCGATAATCGGTGTAAAATCAATGGATTTTTTGGGGCACAAAGTATTCACAGATGGAATCCTCTTGAAAATAAAACGACAGCAATAAAGAATATGAAAGCCTTGACGAACAAGCGAGAATTACAAGTCTTTTTGGGAGGAATAAATTTCTACGCCAAGTTTATTAAAAACAGAGCGACAATCGCAGAACCTCTCCACAGACTATTAGATGTCGACGCAGAATAGAAATGAGACGAACAAAAACAAAACGCTTTTAAAAAATTAAAAAATCAATCGGGTCGGAAATCTTAATCTACTTTAATGATAACTTACCAATTGTGCTGTCAGTCGACGCCTCGCCAATTGGTATAGGAGCAGTCCTCGCTCACAAATACCCGGAAGAGATGGAAGAACCGATAGTATATTTTTCGAAAACACTAAACAAAACCCAACGTTAATGTGCACAGATAGATCGAGAGACTCTAGCGTTAGTGCAGGCTGTAATACATTTCCCCCAATCTTTATCAGGGCGCTCGTTCATACTAATCACAGATCACCAACCACTCTTGAGAATTTTCGAGCCAAAGAAACAAAATTCAGACCGGGGGGTGCCTATACTGTATAATTCTCAATAAATTGAGACACTGGGCGTCCCCGATGACGGAAGCTCTTGACCCACAGTTCCTCGATGAAGTGCTGGACACTTTATTCTCTGATAGGAATGGAGTGGATAATCCCATTCCAGTAAATGGTCCACTGGAATGGGACGAGGAATTGGTGGTCACGCCAAAAGAGCTAGGGGATGCTATCAAGAGACTGGGTTCGCGCAAGGCCCTTGGACTAGATGGCGTCCCAGGCAGGGTCCTGGCCCTGGCCTCGGGGGAGTTGGGTAACCACTTGAGGCAGTTGTTTAATGACTGCCTAAAAAATGGCTACTTCTCCCCAATCTGGAAGGAGGCGAAGATCGTCCTCCTTCCAAAAGTAGGCAAACCGGCAGACTTCCCCTCTGCATACCGGTCCATCTGTATGTTGGACGAGGCGGGCAAGAGGTTGGAGAAGATAATAGCGGACCGCCTCGTCCGACATCTATCCCGGGATGGCCCCGACCTTTGTGAAGGGCAGTATGGCTTTCGACAGGGACAATCGACGGTTGACGCGATACTTTGCGTCCGTTCCCTATTGGAGGCCATAGCGGCGGATAGTGGGGTTGCATTGGCAGTGTCACTCGACATCGCCAATGCATTTAACTCTCTGCCTTGGGAATATATAGGAAGAGCGCTACAATATCACCGGGTCCCTTCCTATCTTGCCGCTATAATCGGGGACTATTTCCGGGGTAGGAAATTAATATACAGGGATCGGGATGCAAACGCATGTGAAAGGGAGATATCATGCGGAGTTCCACAAGGCTCAGCATTAGGGCCGCTGTTGTGAAACCTCGCATTTGATGCCGTATTGAGAACAGCCCTCCCTCCCGGTAGCAGTGTGATCTGCTACGCAGATGACACACTCATATTTGCCGGGGGGAATGATTGGGCGAAGGCTGTGGCCACAGCCTGTGTTGTGCGCTTAATAAAGAAGATGAACCTGCGGATGGCGTCCCAGCAGACGGAAGCCATCTTCATGCATGACGGCACACATGGGAAGCCGCCAGCGGCATATACGGAAGTGGAGGGCTGTGTTGCCAGAAACGGTACTGTGCAGAGCGCTCTGCGCAGTACATGTACGGGGTTCTTTGATTGTGTGTGTGTGTGAGCCGGGACCCGTTTCTGGCAACACAGGTGGAGGGTACTCGCATCCAAGTGGGGGCCTAAATAAAATACTTGGGCCTCTAAATTGATAGAATCTGGTGTTATAAGGAACATTTCGCTCGTCTGGCACCAAGAGTAAATGGGATGCTGCGCTTAGCAGACTACTCCCAAATATTAGAGGGCCGGACGGGCGAATTCGCCGCCTTTACGCCGCCACGGTGCACGCAGTGACACTATATAGAGCCACTGTTTGGGCAGAAAGGAGGACGGCCGCCCGCAAAAATGTACAAGTCATGCGTCAAGTACAAAAGCGAATGACCATCGGTGTGGCACGGTATCGTACCGTGGCTTACGAGGCGGCCCTGTTCCTGTCGGATATTCCCCTGTTTGAGCTCCTCGCACATATATACGCCGATGTTTACCGGCGTACGCGGGGGCTCAAGGAAGGAAGAACTATCATTACCGACAGGATCAGGACAATAGTAAGACGCCAGGCCCGATGAGCCCTTGTCATTAAATGGCAACGTCGTCTTTATGACGACAACTTAGCCGGACAAAGGATCGCTGGGGCCATCAGGCCCCTCTTCGACTGACTCTTCGACTCACTTTGTCCCAATCTACCTCCACCTTTCGTTTGGTCACTTACTTATCGGACATCCTGTATATATAATATACAGGGTGAGTCATTTTAATCAACACACGCAAATATCTCGTAAAGTAAACAAGATGGAAAAAAATGTTCTATACAAAAGTTGTATGGTTCAGTTCCATTTAAGAAAATATCGATCACATTAACTTGGCCTTGAAAATGTCACTCAAGGTCAAGTCCATATTTTTATCATGTGTCTCCCTCTGAACCATACAACTTTTGTATAGAACATTTTTTTCCATCTTGTTTACTTTACGAGATATTTGCTTGCGTTGATTAAAATGACTCACCCTGTATATATAATGTATATATAATATATATATTGTGATGTGAAGTTTTTGATCATCTGTCACAAGGACCGAATGGCCCGATCGCGGGCGGGTTTTCAGGGGCCTGCATTCTCCCGACTTAGGGAGAGAACGGCCCGATCGCCAGATCGACTAGATCTGGTTTTCCTTTTGTTGTAAGAGCGAAAATGTAAGCTCGTTCTGAGCTTGGTAATTAGTTACCGGCGTACCAAGACTGAGCGGCGAGATCCCATCCGGCGGAAGAAGTGGAGGAGGACAACGAGAAAGCCGAAAGCGGGAGTCCGAATAATCCAGAATTCGGAAGCCGCCAGGTGATATCGATTCTTTATATAATAACCTCGATTCTTTATATAATAACCTCGATTGTGAGCAATCATCACTGCCGTTAATTTTAAATCTTTATGGCAGGAACGAGGCGCGAAAGGCCGGAAGGATTCGAGGGAATAGCCACTCCGCATGCAAGAAGCAAGGGAGTCCCAAAGATGGAACAGCGAAGGACTTTAAACTCGGGAGTCGTCGAAAGGAAAAAGAACAAAGTCCAATCATGCGCTGCTGAAAATCCATACCTCTACATCGAACGATGGGAGAGAATTTCGGAAATGACAGGGCGATAAACCCATTAATATGGCCGTGAAGCCCGCGAGGACCGCAAGGGTCACAGGACGACCCTGCGAGACGTGAAAGCGCCACAGGTGACCTAATCGCAATCTATCGGACCGGCGTGTCTCCTGCAGGACTCTCGCTCATTACTGTTCGAGACATCGGTGAGAACGCAGGCCTCAAGGAGCGAGATTATCGAAAATCGAGAATCCATACAAGAAAGAACCTCTGACCGGTGAGACTAGCGTCATTCTTTTGTAAAGTTGCTGATTTTCCTTAGGTATTTCATTTGGATGAATCGCATCTTTATTAATTACTTGTCGTACCATGCGTTCTTGGGTCTTTGTTAAATTTGAAAAACTTTAGTGAATTGCATAGTAATGGCCGACGAGCAAAAGCCACTCATCCAAATCTTAACATAAGTGCTCTCTCTTTTTATAATTAGTCGCCGCCGACAGTCAATCATATTGAATTTGCATTTTTATCCATTAAATGTAAGATGGGCTATCGGGATTTTTGTCTCGCATTCGATTTTCGGGTCGATTAAACAACGTGGTCGATTATGTCGCCTCCTCGTATACCACAGTCGCGCTTGGTAATTTCCGTCTTTTTCTTGTTAGCGTATTTCTTTCTGAATGCTATGAACATAATTATAGCGACTCGGGAATGATTAGAGATTGACCGAAATCGTGGCAAATTTCTCAAGAATCTCAGATTTCGTTGTTAAATTTCGCGAATCTCGAATATTGTATATTTTGCGCAGTACAATATAAAGGTCATCGCTGTTATTATCGACACCTGTATAGGCTCTCTGCAAGCCACGTTAACGAAAATAATCGAGTCGCACGACATAGGAAGATCCGTAATTATCGAGGTGGTTTCCCGAGCGTGTGCAAAGTAGTTACCGGTATATTAGAGAAGTTTTCATTAGTTGTCGTGGCCCGATCAAGCTATGTATGACAGGAAGTCCTCGCGACCGAAAAGTCGATCTTAAATCATATATACGGTCGATAATTCTATTCTTTTGCGCACGATCGTGCTGGCCTCCGTCGTGCTATTTCTTTCGATTATTCGCGCACGATATGCTTCACACCACCGAGAATTATTATATATTATATGAATTGCTCTACATTTTTGCTCTTTTAATATATTATTGTTATTATTAATTTTCATATTGAATGTCTTATTTCAGCTCCCGTTGTTCTCGATTCTCGAACTGTCTCCCGTTCCTCCGAATCACCTCCTCTACTATTTAGCGTACTGAGCAACCGCATAATTTGCCGTCGCGTGTAATTGTCAGTTCTGCAACCTTTCTTTCGTGCTCGCTGTCTTTTTGTATGGTGCGTCCTTCCGTACCTGGCGCCCAACTCGGTTTCTTTTATTGAAAATTCGATTATCGGGATCGCGGAATCGATAATCAAGACACGCGCCGCAGGTGTGCCGAGGTAAAGAAGAATCACCCGCCAGTAGTATACAAAAGGGTATGTTTCAAGCCACATTTTTTTTGTTAAAATAAGCTCAAATAAGGCAAAAATATGTCAAAAATATGCAGAAATGTGCCCAAAATATATATACATATATATTGTTGCGTCCCTGCGGGTCGTCTAAGGCGGTTATTCATGAATCTGCTGTATTCGTCTCCGGGAGAACGTTGCTAAGCGTTGTTGTTAAACAACGTCGGACATCTTGGGAGAGATCGGCCATCTTGAGTCTCGCGACGGATGTCATTCCGGGCGGACATATTTGAGATACGATTACCGTTATTACCCGTTCTGTGTTCCTTGTTTAATTGTGTGTTCTGTGTTATTAAAGTTCCTTTTGTTCCTTTAAAAGAGTGTTAATCATTTACGTCGCGGTACGCGAGTGCCGTTTGTGTCGTGCGTGTTCGAGTATTATCGAAGTCGACGCGCGGACGCAACATTTTGGGGACTCGTTCGGGATACGATACGGCGGACCATTTTGTGTATTTTAAAAGAAAAGCGTGAGCTATGGCAATGGAGCAACAGGATCCAATAACGGGAGTTTCCACACGAAAGAGAGTTCGTGCTACGATGACGCTTCAAGATGCGACATTAATAATCTTATTAAAATTATACCGTCTTTTAAAATAAGTTAAGTGATTGATAACAATGCCGGGATTACGATGAACTTAACGTAACGGGGCGTGACGGAAGGTGAAGTGATGTAATCTGATATATTTTGATAGTAAAAATAAAATATCTCGTAAAATATTTTGTTTTCGATAATCTTACCGTAATACTTTTATGTACAGAATAATGAGACAAATAAATTAGTGTAAAAGAAAACAAATAATTGTTTTAAAAAATACATTATAAATAATTACATACTTTTTCTTGAAAACAATTATTTTTTTTTATATCAATTGATTTGTCTCATTATTCTGTATATAAATTTATTACAGTAAGATTATAAAAAACTAAATATTTTACGAGATATTTTATTTTTTATATCAAAATGTCAAATTAAGATATGAAATAACTCGAAAAATACTTAATGAAAAAATACTTTATTATAATTTTTTGAAAAGCTCGACAAGGGCTACAAGAATATGTAATAAAAAATAGGGATTTCCATTTAAAAAATTCAAGGTGATCTTGTCCTGACCTTGGCGACGCCATTCAAACTTAAACTGATAAGATCAGTAAATAGATCTTTTTAAACCCAACTTTTATTCGAAACAATTTTCTGTAAAACTTACATTTTTCGAAATTTTTCAGTGTTTCCATACTTTTTCCTCACCCTATATACTATTTATACGTGTATGATTCCTTCTAAAAAAGAATTTCCCTCCTATTGAATAAATCTTAAAAAAAAACATATCCATGTATACGTATACTGTATAATGTAATACTTTGTATTTATTATTTACAGAAAGTAGTGATATTCTACTAAAAAAACATTACAGAGGTAAAAAAAGTATGTCAAGTACATAAAAAATATCCTTTGTGCGCAACAAAAACTTTAAAAAAATATTTAGCTCTAAAAAATTATTTAAAAAATTTTCCCCTAAAAAATCAAAAATTGAAAACTCAAAAATCAAAACTAAATATGAAATCATTAGTTAACTAGACAAGTACTTAGAAGCAATTCAGTTTATGAGGATTTGTAATTTGAAATAGTATTTGTCATAAAATCAATCTTGTCTTTATAGATATATTATGGATTCTTTCGAGAAAATTAAAATGCTTTTTATTTTTATTAAAAAATTACACTATTATGTTCCAAATAAATATTTTGTATAATATAAAAAATGGCACTATTATACAGGGTGTCCCATTTTAATGTCCCACCCCAAATAACTTTTTTATTTTTGATTGTAGAAAAAAATGTTTCAGACAAAAGTTGTATGGTTTCGAGGGGGCCACATGATAAAAATATGGACTTGACCTTGAATGACCTTTTCAAAGTGAGATCAATGTGATCGATGTTTTCTTAAATGGATGTTTTCTTAAATTTGTCTTATTATCCTATATATAAAAGTATTACGGTAAGGTTATCGAAAACTAAATATTTTATGAGATATTTTATTTTTTATATTAAAATATGTCAGATTAAGATATAAAATAACTCAAAAAGTACTTAATAAAAAAATACTTTATTACACACTGTGTGTTGAAAAGCTCTCGAGATAAGCTACAAGAATATGCAATAAAAAATGGGGAGTTCCATTCAAGAAAACATTGATTACATTGACCTCACCTTGAGAAGGTCACTCAAGGTCAAGTCCATATTTTTATCATGTGGACCCCTCGAAACCATACAACTTTTGTCTGAAACATTTTTTTCTACAATCAAAAATAAAAAAGTTATTTGGGGTGGGACATTAAAATGGGACACCCATATTGCGGATTTTATTACTTAAATAGTAAATCATAAAATTACTTGTTAGGATTATTTAAGGAAATACTGCGTGACTCTTTAGCCTTGATAGATGATATTTATTAGTTAATAGAACACAGTTACTGATTTACGGATACGAGAGTACAAAAACATGATGTCGCGAGTATGTCAGTTAACGAACCTCGGTAAGGAAGGATAGCAGCGCCACCAATAAAAGAAGCGCGGATTGTACATAAAACATTCATACCAACATTACTTAACCCTTACTGTAATAACGTCGATTACATTGATCACCAATTTTGAATTTAAAAGTGCCCCGTGCCAAACTGATCGACTTGCTTTGAAATTAATAATAAATTTTACCAGATAGGCCCGAAACGAAAAGGATTAAGATTAAAGTGACATACAAATGCTTGGCGTGCCCAATCTGAAATAAAAATTTGCAAAAAATTATCAGGAATCATTATCAATATATTAATAAAAATATATGATTTATAATGCGACCCGGGCACGCCAAGTTTTTGTTTGTCACTTTAATCTTGGTAATTGTTTCGAATAAGGCCTTTTCTGAATTTTGAAAAATATGATCGGATCTCTCGGCAAAACTCTTTGTTGTGACCCCAACAGTGATAATCAATCGGGGGAGCCCGACCCCCATTACTCCCCCAGTGATAATCAGTCGGGGGAGCCCGATCCCCATCACCCCCACCCCCCAAAAAACGAAAAACCCGCAAAATTACCGAAAATTAGGTAATTATGTACTATAAAGTCCACTCCACAACCAAACTAAATTTTAGTTTTAAATCAGCAATAGGTTTGGGTTAGGTTATATCTTCCGGAAGTGAAGCCAACCCTACGGGGGGGAGGGGAGCGGAACCCATTGCGTCTGCGCATACACTTTTCCATCCACACAACAATTTTGGGGTGGACCTCGCTTTGCTTTGTAAAGTATATGCGTGGACAGAGTGGGTTCCGCCCCCCCCCCCTACAGGGAAGTTCCTTACTTACGGAAGATATAACCTAACCCAAACCTATTCCTGATTTAAAACTAAAATTTGGTTTGGGTTAGGTTATATCTTCCGGAAGTGGGCCCCCCTGTAGGGGGGGGGTGGAACCCACTGTGTCCACGCATATATTTTACAAAGCAAAACGAGGTCCACCCCACAATTGTTGTGTGAATGAGAAAGTGTATGCGTGGATGCGGTGGGTTCCGCCCCTCCCTACGAGGGGGCTCCACTTCTGGATGATATAACCTAACCCAAACCAAATTTTTGTTTTAAATCAGAAATAGGTAATTATCTAATTTTGGGTAATTTTTGGGATTTTTCGTTTTTTGGGGGGAGTGGGTGATGGGGGTCGGGCTCCCCCGACTGATTATCACTGTTGGGGTCACAACAAAGAGTTTTACCGAGAGATCCGATCATATTTCTCAAAATTCAGAAAAGGCCTTATTCGAAACAATTACCTTAATCTTAATCCTTTTTGTTCCGGGCCTATCTGGTAAAGTTTATGATTAATTTCAAAACAAGTCGATCAGTTTAGCACGGGGAACTTTTAAATTCAAAATTGGTGATCAATGTAATCGACGTTATTACAGTAAAAGTTAAGTAATTTTATGATTGACTATTTGTAATAAAATCCGCAATATAATAGTGCCGTTTTATATATTATACAAAATATTTATTTGGAACATAATAGTGTAATTTTTTAATAAAACTAAAATGCATTTTAATTTTCTCTTAATTCTCATTCTCATCTAAATCATTCAAAATGTCATATGTCATATGTCAAATGTCATACAGGATATTTCTTGTGTTCTAAATGTGTACAAGAAGGCGGCTTCGTATGCAATAGAGTAACTTTTCCTGAAACTAATAACTAATAACTTACATATAAATGATTTGTTCAAAAGTCAAACTCAAATTGAATATCACACAGACGATTCTATCTTGGAAAAGCTTTTCATCGGGATTGTTTTACAAATTCCGCTCGATTATATGCACCTTGTTTACTTGGATGTTATGAAATGGTTGTTACAATTATGGATCAAAGGAAATAAAAATAATAAATTAAGTGCAGAAAACATTTTAATTTTGCAACTGTTCCGGATAGCAACGATTCGAACCGATTACTTACCGGCCGAACGGGAATAGAAGGATGAGGTCGACGGTAGCGCACCGCGAGGAAGGGAGGAGTAGTAATATTCTAATATGGCGAGAGAAGCGTAGCTAAGGAGAGATTGTAAGAGTTTGTGATAAGAAATAAAAGCAAAGAAATCAAGGAAACGTATCCCTCATTAAACCAAAGTAAAACATTGGCGCCCAACAAGAAGCACGAATTCTGACGAACTGAGTAACATAGTTTGCACGGGAAAAGACAAGGATGTGTAAGGAATAATCGTGCGCAAGAAAGTGTGCAAGCGTAACGAGAAGTTCTGCTAACATCTCGAACGCATTGAACAAGGAAAATACGGATGTGACGAAGACGCAGGGCCTCCCTCTCACATTTTCGACAACGGCATAAAAGCGTCGCTCTCTTAGGTAAAACAAAGACACAGAGCGTCTCTCTTATACTTACAGCACGTAGTACAAGCGTCGCTTTCTTGGATTAGACGCGCGCGAAAACGCAGGGCGTCTATCTCACACGCAGTAACAACGTATGAGCGTCGCTCTCTTGGAGTCAACGGAAAATTGAGTAAGTGAGACGCTACAATTAATTTCCTTACGCTACGATATTCCAATTCTTAAAATCAAACAAAATGGCAGAGCTTAGAGAATTGAAATACAAGCGTGCTGCGATTAAAAGTCAAATTACTCGGTTGCAAAATTTTTTTGGATTAGAGGGACAAAAAACCGTAGTAGAAGCGCGGGTTCGACAAGCGAAGCTCGAAGAATGTTGGAAGAAATTCGAAGAGATACAATCGGAGATAGAGTCGAGACCAACTGAAAATGACAAAGAATATGACCAGCAGCAACAAGAGGATGAGGCGGAGAGACAATTATTTGAAGAAAATTATTACAAGGTCGCAGAGAAAATTGACGCGGTAACAAATAACCAACAAGAGCAGAACCGACAGATTGAGGTAAGAGAAAATTATAATCAGCAAAGAGTCTACGAAGCACCGAGAAGTAGACCGAAGTTACCGGAGATAAAACTACCGGAATTCAACGGTGAATATACAAAATGGTTGTTTTTCAAAAACAGTTTTGAAACAACAATTGATCAAGACGAAAGGCTGACGCCGATGCAAAAGCATATTTAGTAGGTGTTCTTCGAGGAGAAGCTCTGAACGTTATTCAAGGATGTCAGATTTCGAATGAGAACTATGCAGATGCGCGGAAATTGTTAAAAGATACGTACGACAATAAAATAGTTATTATTGAAACGCATCTCGATGAATTGTTACAGTTTCCCACGATCTCCACGGAGGACAAAGCGGATGGGATAAGGCAGTTTGTTTGGCATATTCGCACTCACATGTCATCTCTGAAATCACTCTCGTAACCAGTGGATCATTGGGAGACGATGATAATTCATTTGGCGAGGAAAAAGCTTGATTTTGGGAAACAGCGGGACTGGCAAAATACGATAAACAATAGGACGCCGGGAAACATGCCGACTATGGAAGAATTTTTAAAATTTCTTACGGATCGCTGTAATACACTTCGGGTTTTAAATCAAGGAAAAACGAAACAACCTACTTCTAAAACAACTAGCCAAAAGAAACCGGATAAGAAGATCTTTTTAACCTCGTCGGAATGCAAGTTTTGCAAAGGAAGTCATTCTATCTATAGATGCGAAAAACTGCAGAAGATAAACCCGGAAATCCGGAAAAAGGAAATCATTAGTAAACATTTATGTCTTAATTGTCTAGAATCAGGACATTATGCCAAAGAGTGCAAGGCGTCATCGTGCAAGAAATGTTCAAAACGTCACAACACTTTGCTGCATAGGGATACAGAATCACAAGTGCAAGACGCAAATGCATCAAACGCTACAGCGATCGTCACGTATTGTAAACGAGAACGATATATGGAAAATACGCAATCCTTGACGAGCATCGATCAGAATGAGAGATTGGTGAACAGGAACGGCATCGAGCGTCATATTATCTACAGCAAAAATGAACGCGTATAACATCGAGGGAAATGTTCACCTATGTCGGGTACTCTTGAATCCTGGCTCACAATCGAACATAATAACAGAACGTTTTACAAAAACTAGGACTACCAAGCAAAAAGGAGCAGCGAGCCATTAGTGCATAAATAAAGCAAGAAGCAGTACGAAGAAAGTAACGGAAGTGCGGATTGAATCGATATATAAGGGATTCTCGGCAACTATCGAGTGTTTGGTATTACCGTCTATTACTGAGGCACTACCACAGAGCAAAATCGATGTGACGCGGATAATTATATCGAAAGACATGCGCATGGCCGATCCAGTGTTTGACAAGCCTGGTGCTATCGACATGTTGATTGGAGCTGGACTGTATTGGAGAATTTTCATTGGTATACCGAGGAATCGTATCGAAGGGCAACCCTCTCTACAAAATACTCAGTTAGGATGAATAAATGTCGGGAATACAACCGAAATCGTCATTGACACATCTATCAGTAACAAATGATGTACTGAATCAACAAATCGAAAGACTTTGGAAACAGGGAGAGCTCCCAGAAACCCCAGAATACACAGGCGAACAAAAATACTGTAAACAATATTTCTTGGAAACACTCCAAAGAGATAATGAGGGACGATTCATCGTACGATTGCCAAGGCGTCAGCAAATTAATCTCGGAGACTCCAAAGAGCAAGCAACCAGACGACTATTATCTTTAGAACGAAGATTCGCGAAGAATCCAACACTTCAACGAGAATATGTCAAATTTATGGACGACTACATCGAACAAAATCGTATGTTCGTCAAGGAAAATTAGAATCAAGACTCAGAATTTTACGTACTTCCACACCAAGCCGCAATACGACCGGATAGCATGACTACGAAATTGCGTGTGGTCTCTGAATGACAAGCTTATTCCAGGGCTGAATTTGCAAAAAGAATTAATTGATATTGTTTTGCGTTTCAGGATTCATGAATATGTAGTTACGGCAGACGTAGCGATGATGTATCGACAAATCACGGTGGATCCACGAGATCGCTCATTACAGCTAATATTATGGAGAAGAGATCCTAATCATAAAATTCAGATGTTTGAGCTTAACACAGTAACCTACGGGATATCGTGCGCTCCCTATCTGGCGATGCGGTGTCTGAAGGAATTGGCTGTGAAAGGAGTTGATTTACCACAAGCTGCGAGAGCAGTGAATGAAGACTGCTACATGGACGATATATTGACAGGAGCAAGGACAATCAACGAGGCTGTAAATCTTCAGAAACAGTTGACTGAACTACTCAAACGAAGACAGTTTTTTCTTAGGAAATGGAGAGCAAATGATTCGAAAATCCTGCAACATCTCAATGAGAAAGGTAAAACCGACGGCTTGCTAACTTTGGATAAAAAAGATGCCCTAAAAACTCTGGGGTTACTATGAAACTCAGCAGATGATAGTCTGCAATATCAAATAGAGCTTTCACAGTTAAGTACGGTTACTAAGCGCCTCGTACTGTCCAAAATTGCGCAAGTATTTGATCCGCTCGGATTGATCGCACCGTTACTAATAAATGGAAAAATTATTATGCAGCGACTGTGGATACTAGAGATTGAATGGGATCAACCTCTTCCTCAAAAAACACTCGAAGCCTGGGAGCGATATTATGCCTCTCTACCAAGAATAAACGAACTACAAATACCGAGGAACGTAGTACCGCACAACTAATCGGAAGAATTCGCTATTTTTGGATTCGGAGACGCATCAGAGAGGGCTTATAGAGCCTGTTTGTACGCAGTGAGTACCAACGATAAAGGAGTGCATACTTACCTTATATGTGCCAAGTTCAAGGTGACGCCATTGAAAACTATTTCGATACCTCGATTAGAGCTCGAAGCAGCACTTCTTTTAGTTAAACTATATATCATAGCAAAGAGCGCATAAGGCAATCGTATCAGAGACGTAAGATTATGGAGTGACAACACGATTGTTCTAGGATGGTTGAAGATTCAACCAAATATGCTTAAAACATTCATCGCTAATCGAATTACGAAAATTCAAGCATTAAAAAGGAGGGCTTCATGGCATCACGTGTCCTCAGAAGATAACCCGGCGGATATGTTGTCTCGGGGCGTAACAATCGAACGATTGATCGAGGATAACCTATGGTGGAACGGACCGCGTTGGATAACGAGCGAGAATCCGTGGCTAGCAAACATGGAGGAACCAGAGATTGTTCTACCAGAATTGAAACCTACATCAGTGACTTTGATGGTAAATACGGTAGATAACTTTCTTGAAAGGTTTTCTACATACAGAAAACTTGTTAGAGTTCTCACATTCTGCCTACAATGGAAGAGAAGAAAATTGAAAACAATAAAAAATCATACATTATCAGTGGAAGAGCTCGAAGAAGCCGAAAAAGCAATATCCCGAATGGTACAACGAGAAAGATCTCCGCAAATTGCAGAACGGTCGCGAGATAAATCGAAAGAGTAAACTACGAGCGTTAGATTCGTATTTGGATGAGGACGGATTGATTCGGGTAGGCGGACGCCTCCGAAATGCGACAATATCCGAGTGTCAAAAACATCCTATTGTGTTACTACCAAAACATTTTATTACCAATTTAATAATGCAAGAAGAGCACGTGCGCCCGCATTATTGCCCTCCAGAGCAGCTATTGAGCTCTGTGCGACACCGATTTTGGCCGCTGAGGAAGGGAGGAGTAGTAATATTCTAACATGGCGAGAGAAGCGTAGCTAAGGAGAGATTGTAAAAGTTTGTGATAAGAAATAAAAGCAAAGAAATCAAGGAAACGTATCCCTCATTAAACCAAAGTAAAACAGCAACATTTAATGGATATTAAACATTGCATTTGATCTGAATTTACAAGGAAGCCTAGAACTTCAGTTGATATTGATAAAAGGAAAGCTACGGAATTGTGCCAATTTTTGTTGTATATTGGAATAGTAATTTTAAAGTCAACCATACCTCCGATTTGGTATAATCACTTTCTTTCCCTTAATGTTGCAATAAGTATATGAAAACGTGCGCATCAAATTCAATTATTAATATTAAACGAAATTAATGTTAACAATTAATTGCCAGATAACACATGTATGTCCTATGGAAACCAAAGGACATCTAATATAATTGACAGGACAGATATCCTATAGACATCCAGGGGTCATCCAATGGACATTTATAGGACATTAATACTTATTATAATACTTAAGAATTCTAAATTATATTAAATAGCCTACATAACTGAAAGTAATCATGTATGCGTATTAAATTTTCATAAAATATATTTATAATGATATCTTAAAACGTCCTACAAATGTCCTGAACCGTCCTGGACATATTCAGGATGATCCTGAGGATGTCTTGTGCTGTCTGAGAATAATGACTGATCCGCAAATATGTACGACATTTCTTGATTATGCACATTCATTATTATTATGGTTTGTAACCAACTACGGGACTATTTACGGTGAAGAATATCTGTCACATAAGATCCACAATCTTCTTCATATTGCTAATGATGTAAAAATTTGGTTGTCTTGACAATTTTAGTTGCTTTAAATACGAAAATAATATGCAAAAGATAAAAAAAATTGCATCAATGTGGAAAGCCTTTAGAAGAATTATCAAATCGCATATTTGAAGAATTACAACAACCCATTATACAGTACCCCATCGTACATTATCCAATTGTTATTTATACAAATAATAAAAAAATTTCAAGTTTTTAATATGAAAACTTCAATATTGCAATAACTGAAAATGATAAGTGTTCTTTGTTTAATGCTAATTCTGTAGTTTTTATTTTGGATGTGATTGAAGAAGAAACTACATTATTTTTTTGTGCAAAACGTTTTTAAAATCCAGAATCTCTTTTATTGTGCTATGTGCTTCGGAAAAACTGGGTATATTTATAATTTTAAGCACAACTGCTTCAGAAACTATAATAGTTCCACTCACTGGAATAAAAATAATAATTTAATATTGAAATATATGAATCAGGCTGATTCTTATATTACAATACCGCTTCTTCATACTAATAATTAGATGCTATACATTTTTATAAATGTATTTTTATGTGCTTTACTGGTAAACAATCCTAAAAATAGATTGTGAATAATGTAATTTATTGCAACATATTGCAACACAACTGCAATTATCTGTGCTCTATGGGAAGTAAAAAATATTTGCTAACTTCTATACTTGGAAACATGCAAATTTTATCCATATTAAATTAAACAAACATTTGTAAACTGAGTCAAATACATTTACAAATATGTCATATCAATATTTATTTTTTTAATTTTGCAATATTTTGTGTATTTAAATCTCATGCAATTATAAGCAAAATTGCAAAATTATAATTTTGATTGACCGATAACTATTAACATATAAAAGATTTATCTTTTAACAAAAAATTTACTTTTCCTTTTTTTACTTATTAATATAAAAAGAAAACTTATATTACACTGACATTAATCGTAATAAATTTTTACATTAAAACTATATAATTTTCTTTATGTTAAATCAATGCCTTTGATTCGAATGAATATGATAGTTGATGTTATTAGATATACATATTTTAATTTGTGAATTAATTTACACATACTAACATATTGTTTTTATAGATTATATGGAAGGATAATAGATTGTCACAAAACTGTAGAAAATAAAAAATATGTCGTTGTCAAATTTCGTATAGACAATTTATATTCAGAAATACCAACATCGTGGCTTATGCACGATGGCAATAAGCAGCTGTTTATTGGCTATCACGGACAACAAATGCTGAATTCTTAATAGCCAACTACACAAGTCCAAATTTCGATACTTGGAACCAATGAGGTTGACGTCATAAAATACTGTAGTAAGTATTTATGCATTCATATCTTGTGTGTGTACCTTGTTATTATATTATATTACTATTAGATCACATATAAGTTAAAGTTGAATATATGTTTGTTATGCTTTATTATTATTATTAGTATTGTTAATATTATTATTACGCTTCACGCACGCGCAAATTAATATAAATCATTTTTTTCTTTATTGTAGCATTTCTAGAATCTGCAAGAAAAGTGCAGTTGCCTCCAACTACCAAACGATCAATGAAGACAGATTAGGACGTGACAAAAGGCAACATATTGTCTTATACAGGGTGTAACAGAGCGCCCGTATCACCCATTTAAAAATTAGGGAAGTGATCGGATGAAAAAATGTTTCAGACAAAAAGTTGCATGGTTTGAAGCGGGCCACATGATGTTTTATAAGTATATTTCTTGATTATATCTGAATATTATCTAAATTATAGCGCTTATTTGCAGGATAAAGCGAAATCAATCCTTTCGAGATTCGAGAAGACCGGTATACTTTTATAGCTGACATTTCTTCAGCTGGAATTGCATACGGTCTTATACCTTATGCAATCCCAGCTGAAGAACTTTGCTAAACAGTGTAACATATTAGGTTACAGAGATTTGGTAGTAATAGATAGTAAGTACAATTAATTAGCACATATAAAACATTGAGTAGCACATATGAAACCAGATATGTAAACTAAATTAAATATTATAATTCTGTTCTTTTCTTCACAAACAGATCAATACTTTTCTAAATGCACCGCGAAAATTCTCAAAATTAAAAGTTTTTCTTCAATATTTTATATTTTATTGATATAAAATATTGAAGAAAAACTTTTATTTATATATTTTTATTTATATAAAAGTAAAACTTTTATTTATATAAAAGTTATTTTTTAGGAATAAATATTAAACTTTGTTTGCGTACAATTTTGGGATTTTTTTATATACTTGACGTATTTCTTTCTACCTTTGTGAGGTTTTTTTTAGGTGATTAAGTATTTTTTGAGTTATTTTATATCATAATCTGACATATTTTGATATAAAAAATAAAATATCTCGTAAAATATTTGGTTCTCGATAATCTTACTGTAATACGGACAATTAGTATAAACAAAATAAATATTTAAAAAAAAAGTATGTACTTATTTACAATGTATTTTTTTTTACAATTATTTGTTTTTTTTTTACACCAATTAATTCGTCCCATTATTCTGTACATAAAAGTATGGTAAGATTATCGAGAACTAAATATTTTACGAGATATTTTATTTTTTATATCAAAATATGTCAGATTAAGATATAAAATAACTCAAAAAATACTTAATCACCTAAAAAAAACCTCACAAAATTATTCTGTACATAAAAGTGTTACGGTAAGATTATCGAAAACTAAATATTTTACGAGATATTTTATTTTTTATATCAAAATATGTCAGATTAAGATATAAAATAACTCAAAAAATACTTAATGAAAAAATACTTTATTATAGTGTTTTGAAAACGTCTGGACAAGGGCTACAAGAATATGCAATAAAAAATAGGGGGTTCCATTTAAGAAAACATCGATCACATTGACCTGGCCTTAAAAAGGTCACTTAAGGTTAAGTCCATATTTTCATCATGTGGCCCCCTTCAAACCATGCAACTTTTGTCTGAAACATTTTTTCATCCGATCACTTCCCTAGTTTTTAAATGGGTGATACGGGCGCTCTGTTACACCCTGTATAATCGATGCAACAGGAGAGAAGAGGAAAGTGATAACTGCGTATCTCGATCGTGTACGACTAAGAGTATGTATTACAAGAGTATGTTTCGTTATACTTAATATACAGGGTGTCTGACTGTTCCCGCAAGTCTGCTTATATGCAGATTGTAAATTAAGTCAAACTAAACATAAAAGTCTTCTACCATGCAAATAACCACGTAAAATTTTAAATTATTAAATAAGAAAGATTGGTAAGTAATCGTGCGCGATCATTCACTAATAATATTTTTTATTTAATCAATAATTCAAAATCGTACATGATTACTAACAAAATGGTAGAAGATGTTCGTTTAGTTTGACTTAATCCACCTGCACACGAGCAGAACGTGCAGAAACAGTCAGACACCTTGTATACAATAATTATGCAATACAATAATTATTTTCTTGTTTTACTTATTTTATTTAAAATCTAATTTAAATATCTTTGCATCCTTCATTTTACTGAAACTGTACATATTTGTATATAGAGTTAAAATGTTTGATATGTATTTATTAATAGCTACAAATCTTTTAAGATATTACTAAACATTAACAATTCCTACAGATTAACAATTGTCTCATTTTTGTACAGAAGCTTTTGCAAGATACACATAAAAGTAAAATAATATTTTTGGTTTTTTAAATGCTATAGGCAAAATGTTCAAAAAATAATATTTTTTTCAGAGAAAGCAATCAGTACAAATAAAGTTGTTTCTGCTATTCCACCGTATCTAGACAACTTAACATTCAATGATATATGTAATATAATGAAGGCGTACAAAAACTATAACAGCAATTAATTGCGTTCATGTATTTTACTCTTGTAGGTACGCTACCACCGCCACTCGTTCGGTCGATTTTTGTAGTTAAACTGCAAGATATAAATTCGGAAATGGTTTATTTTGAAAACATTTAATGCAGAATATTATAGCAAATTGATATTGTTAGCTACTTATTTTTGATGATTTTACTTTTTATGTTCATAGTATGTCATATTAGTGCATAATTAAAAATTTAATATTTTTAAAACCTGTTTGCAATTTCTTTGAGCAATTAATTAGCAATAAATTCTAGTGTATTTGCTTTCTGATTTGTGACTTACTATAAATGTTTTTCAGAGGTGAAAGTGCTAGTTTAATGGCAAGTCAGTATCTCCATCTTTAATATCATTTTCCTGCTAATGGGTAAGAGCAATAAATTCGCGCTTAGAGCAATAAATTAGCAACATATTAGCACTTAATTATATATCATAGCCGAACCCGATTTTTCGTGGTGGAGGTGCTAAGTTAATAGGGGTAATACGTACGTGAGGACAAATATGTATGCAAGCAACATCTAATTTAATGTTACAAAACATTAAACAACGGATAAGCCGAATCGAAGATGTGGAGTAGCTGTTATGAGAAGTCGCGCTCCTGTTTTAATAAAGATGAGTAGCGATAGAAATTATCTTATCGCAGGAATTTTATCGTTACACACGATTGAAAACATACGAGACTTCGATTCTTTATCGCACGACACTGATGAAGCAGTTACGCAATTTATAAGTTGTTACATTAATTTTTCAATCGTATAGTAAATTTTTGTTACACGCAGGTACTAAATCCTAAATTATTTCAATAGCTTTATTTCAGTATTGCACATAACCATTTCATGATACCACATGTGCAAGATTTTTCCATATAACATTGGTATAATATCGGCGCTAATATTTAGGAATATGTGATACACGGAATAGATAAAATATTGATATTAATCGGTATTTTATCTTTATTACCATTATCATGAATTGTATATTTTAACGTCAGAATTAAGCTGATGTATTTATTGCATATAAATGCATATGTAAATAAGATTTATTTTGAGAGATATTAATATTTAATACAACGTGATAATGGAAATAAAGATATAACACCAATTTTATATAAATATTGTATCTTTATCATACCGAAATATAGTACCAGTATGTATACAGATGTCATATGGGAAAGTCAGGCATATAGCTACAGGCATATAATTATGTAGATATAATTACATACAATACTGTAATATAAAATCGCAAATGATTATTTTGGTACCTTGCTGTGCTTTATTACACTGTAAAAAAAAATCTATCGAGACAACTCGAGTCGTGTTAAGCAAACTACATTTTAGGGTTGTATATGGCAAACTAATTGCTTTAATTCTTTTAGCATAATTTTAATGTTCTCGTAATTTCTTTTTGTCTCAAACAAACTCAAAATGCTGCAAAAATAAGTAATCATAATGTTGATTTGACTATTTCGCAAAGTAACAATGACCAAATGAAAATTACTCATATTTATGCAGTTAGATCAACTTTTTCCGTAGTTAGAAGAACAGTATTTAGTAACAGTATTTAGTAGAACATTATTTAGAACAATAGTTTATAGTGTCTACATAACAACATTTCTATTCCATTTAACCATTTATGTTTAACTACCCTGCCAAAAATGGTCGATTCAAACGGATTATGTTTTAATCGGTTTTAATCGACCATTTTCGGCAGGGTATTTATGTTTAAATTTTAGAGTTGAAATTAATACATCAGATTGTTGAACAAACTGATTTTTTATTTAATTTGATTCGATTGCAATCGTTACAACAAATTTTTTTCAGCCCAGAGGTTTAATTTGTTTTACTCAACATTTTTTTTCAGTGTATGTCAGTGAAATACAGTGCATAATAAAATGGAAAGTTTTCTAATTGTTTATTTCTTTTTATAGAGAGAGTTTCTGTTAAAGATTGGAGGGAATAATCCCCAAGATAATGTTCATCGCATTCTATCCAAAATATTTACAAACAAATGCGCGATGAATTGCTCCTGGAAAGGCATTCGCAACAATTTTAAAGTCTCCGACTTACATTTTATTAAAATTATGAGAAGTACGTTCTACATGTTATTAAACATACCTGTTAACCAAAATCTTTTTTATATTATTTTACTAACTCGATATATTAATTTTTCCAGGAGAAAAAAAGCAGAGAGAAGAGATAGAAAAACATGTCGAACAAAATAATGAACAAATTAGTGAAAAAAGTAATTATAATTTGTTACTTTGTCATTTTCAGTTTTTGTCATTTCGTTATGAAGAACAGAAATATACGTTTTCTCAGATTTTATTCTGTTTTCATTTGTTGTCTATAAAAAATCTATAAAAATAGTGTACATGTTAGTTCATAAAAAAAAATAGGGAATGTATATACAGAGTATCCCACTAAAAGTGGCCACCCCCTTTTATCTTTTAAACTAAAAGAGATAGACCGTAACAAATATATATCAAATTAAATGGTTCAAACTGAACTCTATTGTGAGCATAGTGGTTGCTTTCAAAAACTATCTGTGTTAAAGAACGGAGAGGTATGCATAATTTTTTTTATAATAATATGAATTTTTCGACATGAAAAAAATTGTAGTGCTGTTTAAAACGAATACAACCATTTAATTTGATATATATATTTGTTATGGTCTATCTCTTTTTGTTTAAAAGATAAAAGGGAATGGTCACTTTTGGTGGGATACCTTGTATATTATGTCAATAGTTGTTTTTGTTATTCTGCAAGTTTCGCGGCTTTGTTTATTTCAATGAGTCTTTGACTATTGCTGTTTTCACTTCTTTCATTGATTGCTTCTTCCTTTTTTAGCAGCCTTTTTAAATAAAAAATCTATTAAAATATAATATCATTGTAACAAAAAAATTAATATACACTTTGCAAATACTTCAAATAAATATTAATATAAAAAGCAATGGCTTAGTTTACACCGATATTTTAAAACGCGTATTAAGTACTATATAGGCGAATCGCAGAACCATTTCTCTAAAGAATAGTTATTTAAATTTTTTTAAATAACATCTTCATTTTCCATCATTCAGAAGAGAAGAGTTGTCTTCTTGACATTTAATTATTGTACAGATTTTTATTAGAACACAAAATTTTAGTTTTAAAGCACAAAATAAAACTTTTGTTTGCTTAAATAACGAAATCGACATAGCTAAATATACTTTTGTTATGCAACACACACATACACACACTTGAGCCTGTATTACATTGCGCATTGAAGATCGACATTGCATTTGATCAATTGGAATTAATTAATTAAGGATGTTCTGGAGGTACCGGTCCAGTCAAAAGTTATGGAAATATTAAAAACACCGGTATTAATCCTCCAGAGATCCTAAGAAAAAAAATGTATATAAATAATTACGGCAAGTCTAATAGAATGTAAAAAACGTAAAAAAAATTAATAAAAATTTTAGGAGTGAATTTGCCTTGAATTCAACTTAACAAAGTGAAATTTGTGAAAAATTATAAAATAAAGTAATTACGAGCAATAATTTCACTGATTTTTTGCAATTTCTTTAAAACTATGTTGTAAATCGTTAAAATCTTGTTGCCATATTTTTGTTTGTTGATAATCTACTTGTGTGTAAAATATCATTATATTGGTAGCATTTTTTTTTAACACTTTGCTCTATAACGCCATAAGTATATACGTGTTAAAACTCGGATATTCACAAATTGATAACTTTTTATCTAAATTGTGAATCGATCTGAAATTTGGCCCCGAACTTTGAAAGAGAGTGCAAAATATGACATTAAATTTTCATCAACTTTGTAGTATTTTGACAAACCATCCAGAACATCCTTAAGAGAAACAATGATCTCATTGTGTGTTCTAATTGCAGACAAGCAATTTAAATCTCCCATGCTGATATGCATTTCAGATAACATAAACGTAATTTCAGAATATATATTTATGATTGTCGAATTCGATTTTTCCATAATAGTGATAACAAATTACCTACACTATATTAAATCTGTTTTTGTTTTTAAAATTGGTATAATCATTTTTATTATTAAAAATCGTAATTTATTTTCTTAAATAATTGAAGAAAATATAAAGATATCATCATCATCATCATCATCGTCATATACAGGGTGTGCCATAATAACCGTCCGTAATCATCTCTCGTGTGCAGGCAGAGTAGGTGAAACCGAAAAAAAAATCTTTCCTACTCGGTTTTACCTGCTCTACCTGCACATTACGGGTGGGGTGATTATTATGTCAATATTTTAGGACATGATTGTACATATTATTTTAATCAAAAAAGTTTATATAAACATAGAATTAATATAAAATGATGTAATTATATGGAAGATTATAAAAAATTGTTTAAAATCATAGGAAAAATAATGAAATAATAGATAATATATGGTTTTACTTGAAAAAAAAAGATGATTTTCTTTATAACTGATGATAAAATTTCTTTATAACTTCGTCTACTGACAACTTCCACTAACAACTTCTTCTATACGAGAATTCTTTGAACCAATCATTTTTAATACCAAGTTTTGTAGATGTTTTTAAATTTTACAAATATTTACATTAATTATTTCATATTTATCATGTATTTATACGCATATAAAACATTGTTAAAATATTAATTAATATAAAACATATTTTTTCTTTACAGAGAAAACACACATTACTATTATTCTAAATATGTCAGAAAACATTCATAAAAATTTGCCAGTTCCAAGAAAAAAATATAAATTGTGGACAAATAAAGATTCCGTTATGGTAAGTATTAATCTCTCTCTATATATCATATAACTCATACTTATTTTAACTATTTTAAAAAATTAAAAGTATATTGCCTTATATAATTTTAATTGTTTAGATTCTCCTTTAAGAACATTGCAAAGCTGGAACTAAAACAAACATAACTATTATGGTATTGATGATAACGTTAATGCTGCGAAAACGACAAATAGTAATTGTACATTAAATAACAATATTAAAATTAATAGTGGCGATTATTTTAATGCAAATGATAACTCAAATAATAACATACAAAATGAAAATACTGCTTCAGTTATCACGACTTTGATTGGTACTGATAACATAGTTCAACAAAAAAAAACACCGGAACGAGACTAGTCGTTTCTTATAGTTTTTTGGACGCTGAACACGAATCCGGTAATATAAAATTATGTTACAAAATTTATTTATTATTATTTCTAATATTAAAAATTGTATCAAATTGCAATGTGATTAAAATAGTAGAACATATTTAAGTGAAAGAAATTTTTTATTAAGAAAACAAATTTCAGTACAAAATAACTTTTTAATTAGAGAAAAATTTGGCGTTGCTAAACTGAACATATGCTAATTAACATATTATTTACATTTTGAATTTTTGCAACGCAAAGTTTTTTTCTAATTAAAAAGTTATTTTGCTTTGCTCGGTTTTTGCCGTCAATTTGCTGTCAGGTTATGTCAGCAAACTTTGTCACCAAAACACAAGCTTAATGCGGACACAGATGGCACTGGATTTGTTACCAAGTTTTGAGCGAATTTTAGACCAATTTGGCAACAATTTGTTATCAAATTGCTTACTGGGATACTATGCAAAAAAATTTATTTCATTTTTCTTTCAAAAAATAGGGGACATTTTCAGATTAATATAAATACCTTTGTCAAATTTACCAAAGTAAGATCAATAAGAAAGTATTATGAAAAGCATTATAATAGTATATTTTCAAATAAAATAGTCCAATTATTTCTGAAAAAAAAAATCTTTTATTGTTCTGCATACTATATATTTGCAACAATTTATATCAAAATTTTGTTTCTGTACAGTTTCATATTAATTTCTCTACAATTTAAACGCATCTTCCATGAAAAGTAACTGACTGCTTTCACACTTTCTAATTTTGAACCCAATAATGCAACACATATACATAGATTGATAGCGCACACATACACACAGAAAATACACACTTAGTTAATTACTTAGTAAGTTAAAACTATCTTCAAATTAACACATTTCTACTTTTAAGTTATATAGAAAGTTGTTATAAAGATAAAAAAAAATATAAAGTTGTTATATACAAAATGTTTATATTGTAATAATGGACGAAGAAACTGTAATTTATAAGACAACTGTAACTTGTATATAAAATCTACTTTAAATATGTTTCCTCTATATTAATATAGGCCAAAGCAATTAAAAAAAAGAATTGTGTTGTAAGCACTATATTAATATCGTTCGCACATGTGTACTTCAAAAACTAGATTAGGATCTGTGAAATATGTAACATGAAAATGTAAGTGGAATATTTTTCAAATAACGAGATTAATAATTATATTATACGATTGTTAATTACTATAACTATTTATTTATATATATAAATAAATAAAATTGTTGAGAATCACAAACAGTATTTAACGTTCCGTCATCCTAAAAAAATCATTAGATCAAAACCGTGTTTATTAGCAACAGTATTGAATTGGAGAACAAGGTATGTATGTATGTGTGTGTGTGTGTGTGTGTGTGTGTGTGTGTGTGTGTGTGTGTGTGTGTGTGTGTGTACATTGACAGATGACAAAGTATCGTATTGCCGCATACTTGTCAGAAATATTAAATTATCTGCAAGTTATTAATACTCACCGCGATATACTCTGATAATAACCTATTGTCTGTCGATTTTATGTTTCGTCAGTCGACGCATCGCGATGACCTCATTTTATGATATTCAGATACAAATTGCAACCGGTACTAACCGCAACCATATTATATCAAAGCGCAATGCGTGTACTGCTCGTTCCTGGTTTCTCGTTTCTATCAATCGAACGCTAAATTAATGCCTATGTACAAACAGCGACGAAAGTGTAAGCAGAGTGCAATACAAAGGTCTGTTTTTTATAGCTAAATTGGCTGCACTAGTTCAGAGAGTCGATTATGGCCGGCATTCATATAGCGTTTTCGGATGAACGGGTTAACCCCACCCGGTTCAATTAATCACTAGATTTTACTATGAATTCAAGCCTTTTATTGGCAGAGACGATTTAATTTTCACATCGTTTTAAGATACACAATCAATTTCTAGGGGGCCTATTACGGTTTTTGAAACGAAGTGAAAATTACAAAAGTGAGGAAATTCACTAGAGTATCTACAATTTCATTTGTCAAAATCTAGTAAATCTATTCACTTTTGTAATTTTTACCTCGTTTCAAGAACCGTAATAGGCCCCTAGAGCTTATCTTTCTCCTTCCAATGTGAAGAGAAAAAGATGAATTTTGAACTAATGCAACCAATTCAGCTATGAAAAATAGACCCCAAATCATAAATAAATAGAGAAGTGATTACTATTAATCGACGTCGATGTCACGAAAAAGTGATTATTATCAGAGAGAAGCATGAGAGCGGCCATCCCGGCGTTTTCCGTACGATAGCTTTTTGGTCCCGTACAGCAGCGCCTCTACGTCCATTTTACAGCCGCTTGGAACTACATAGCCACGTCGACTTTCGATGGCATGGTAAACCACCGTTTGGTGTGAGTCCGTGCTACGTCCATAATTGTAAATTCACTAATACGTCCCGCATAGAAATGTATTATTAAAGTAAATCTCGATAAAACGATTCTAGAAAACAAAATAATTTTTTTAAGATAATTCTTGTACGTATAAAATAACTTATATTTTGTATAATATTTTTGTTATCTTCGTTAAATGTTACGTACAATAAAATACATTTTTTCTTCTACGTAATGTATAACATATATCTGTATTAAAAATTATTTTCCCCCTTTTTACTATCTTTGCAATAAAAGTATTAGTTTTATTTTCAATTATTTATATCTTTTTTACATATACGTTTAAATACTGATATTTAAACATAGATATTTAAACAAAACAATAAAATTTTTATTTATTGATATAGATATTTAAGCTTTCATTACTTTGCGATTTCTATGAATGAGATTTTTCGAATGGTTTCTTTTCGCCGCTTCTACATAGCGATATATATTTACGCATATTTGATACCTCCGCGCGGTTACCGTATTTTCACCGCACTGCTAAAAAAGTTGAACATATTGTTATTAAAAATGCTATGATAATATAATTGTTCTCGTAATATATTCATATCTTTATTTGTATATCTTGATATACAGGGTGACTCGTAATGATCGCCCACTAAATACATAGCGTTATTCCTTACCAAAAACTGAGACGAAAAGTCCTGAGCCATTTTTTTTTATAACGCTTAATAAAAAAGTTATTATTGAGTAAAGTCTGGCCAATCAGCGCCGACCTTTAGCCGGGCGCACGTCGGTGAGCCGCGCACCGTGAAGTGTGTGCCGCCGCATACTAGCAGGCGCGCGGCTCACCGACGTGCGCCCGGCTAAAGGTCGGCGCTGATTGGCCAGACTTTACTCAATAATAACTTTTTTATTAAGCGTTATAAAAAAAAATGGCTCAGGACTTTTCGTCTCAGTTTTTGG
>NW_021848446.1:0-2916 GCF_003651465.1 Formica exsecta | reverse complement strand
TTTTTTTTTGCTTTATATAATCGCATTTTTTAAATGCGTATGAGCATACGATAGATTTAAATAAATAAAAAAAAAATCTCGACAAACTGCGGATCCGAACTCTGATCTACGGCGTGAGAAACTGAACGCTTCCCATTTAACCACTTCATATAGTTAGAAATGAGATCAATTTAATCGTTACTTATCTTACATACTTGTATTGCTTCTTACGTTTTTAATACTTTTATTGCAAAGGTAATAATTCGATTTGACTATTTTCAATCGGTTTTAATACCGCATTTTCGGTGCAGAAATCCCGATCGATTCGGATTACATTTTTTTAAATCCGTTTTAATCGACCATTTTCGGCAGGGTAACATTTAACGAAGATAACAAAAATATTATACAAAATATAAGTTATTTTATACGTACAAGAATTATCTTAAAAAAATTATTTTGTTTTCTAGAATCGTTTTATCGAGATTTACTTTAATAATACATTTATATGCGGGACGTATTAATGAATTTACAATTGTGGACGTAGCACGGACTCACACTAAACGGTGGTTTACCATGCCATCGAAAGTGGACGTGGCTATGTAGTTCCAAGCGGCTGTAAAATGAACGTAGAGGCGCTGCTGTACGGGACCGAAAAGCTATCGTACGGAAAACGCCGGGATGGCCGCTCTCATGCTTCTCTCTGTTATTATTAATCGGCGTCGCGATTTCTGAATGGTGATTCATGAACCTAGTTTCGATTATGTATCTTTTTCTCTAGGGCGAAAACATGAAAAGTGAAAAATTTTGCTATTAATTTCAATAGTAAAATTTTTCACTTTTCACGTTTCCGCCCTAGGGAAAAAGTTACGTGATCGAAAGCCTGGTATATCGATTCTTTAATTCAAGTGAGAGTAAAAATTACAAAAATGAATGAATTTACTAGGTTTGGATCAATGAAATTATAAATTTTCTAGTAAATTCGCTTATTCTTGTAATTTTCTCTCCTTCATTTGAATTACAAAATCGATACCCTGATTAAGGCAGCTATGTTGAGCTTATAGCAAAGTAGAAGTCATGCTGCCATGTTGCATTCACAGGGTGCGTTCTGTTATTGATTGTAAGCAGAGTCGGGATTAGACATTTCGGCGCCCGAGGTAAAAGAAAAAAATGCGTCCCTTTAGTAACAAAAAAATATTTCTTTTACGTAAAACAGTGCTGAGATTTACTTGCGCATTTTGGCCCGATACCGTGGCTCACGCCTATTGCCCCCCACTCACCGCTCGTACGTTAGCAACGAGTCGCCAGATACGCGTAACTAAGGAGCGCGACGCTTTGGCTGCGGTCGGGAAGACGCTAGAAATGCTTCGAAGCGTTTGATTGACCAATCAGGACAAAAAGAGTAGAGATTTATTTATTCTGATTGGTTAATGCAATGCTCCGAAACATTTCTAGTGTCTTCCCGACCGCATCCTTTGTCTCAGGAGCGTCCGTATATAAGAATGTCCAAATATAATAATAAGACAATACTCTTCTATAATTAAAAGTTTTTCTTCAATATTTTATATTTCATTGATATAAAATATTGAAGAAAAACTTTTAATTATAGAAGAGTATTGTCTTATTATTATATTTGGACATTCTTATATACGGACGCTCCTGAGACAAAGCGTCGCGCTCCTTAGTTACGCGTATCTGGCGACTCGTTGCTAACGTACGAGCGGTGAGTGGGGGGCAATAGGCGTGAGCCACGGAATCGGGCCGAAATGTGCAACTAAATCCGAGCACTGATATATATAATACTACTAAAAACTTATTTAACATTAATAAATAATTTATTATTAACTCTTTACTGGTCGCATATTTTCTTATTTTTGTCTCTACAAAAATCACATTTGGACTTTTCTTCTATTGATTGTTTCTCTCAGTACGCGAGCTGTAAAGCATTAAAAAAGTATGAATACTAAGAAGGAAAACATATTTTTCATCTTGTTTACCCTTAGTATATTCCATCATAAGTCTATTTCATGAAGAAATAAAACTATGATAAACATTTTTTTATTTTGGAAAATAATGATTTAAATAATTAAATAATCGTTTTGATCGTTAGCAATTGATGCTTCTTCTTAACTCAATTTTTATATAATCTAAATATTTCCTTAGTATCTATCACAAATTTATATCTTTAATAAATTTATACATTATAATAAATAATTATACATATTAACATATTGTGATTATTGTGATATTATAAAGAATTATTATATTATTATATGGTTAAATAATTATGATTTTTTTAACATTTATTATAATAATTAAAATAAATTATTGAATTATAGGTTTATACTTTGCAAAAGGTGGTACCTAAAATCCCTTTAAAGAAAGAATTTTTACATAATGCGTCTTTCCAATATGAATTGCTAATCCGAAGTTGTACAACTATCGTGCATATCGGCATTTATAAAATGCCGCAACAAATTGAAGAAGTTTCTTTGACTGAAATGCATCATGCCAGGGCAAAAAACGGTTCAATAATAGGTAATTTGATATTACGATCTTAAGAGAATATGTCAATTGAAATTTAAATTCAAATTTTCTGATAACCGCCAAGATCGAATTTTCATTTTTTGTATTCAGATTTAGAAAAGTATTGTCTTATTATTATATTTGGACATTCTTACATATGAACGCTCCTGAGACGAAGCGTCGCGCTCCTTAGTTACGCGTATCTGGCGACTCGTTGCTAACGCACGAGCGGTGAGTTGGGGGCAATAGGCGTGAGCCACGGAATCGGACCGAAATGTGCAAGTAAATCCCAGCATTGACGTAAAATATAATAAAAAATTATATTAATTAATGGTATTTAATATCTAAATAAATAATGGCTACCCAGTAAGCAATATGTTATCAAAAGAAATTCATAAAGTACTCAAGTTTAAG
>NW_021848445.1:22646-23080 GCF_003651465.1 Formica exsecta | reverse complement strand
TGTCATACACACAACACACACACTCATGTTTACATTTATGTATAACGTCCAATATAATAAGAACTTTACATTTAGTATTAAATATTTACATGCGTTATTACATTTTTAATCATAAATATTAATTTTTGTTTATGCGATCTTCGTAAAGAGAAAATTAGTCTTCAAATGTATATCAATAGTATATATATATCACAGATATATAGATCAGATCATATTCATCAGATATACATATATATATATATATATATATACGTAAGTAAATACGCTCGGATATTATGCGCATATGCATGTGCCATCATGCGTATGTAGATACCGTAATGGTCGTATTCGAGGAGCAAAATCTTCGCGATGGGACGAGCGGGGCGAAGAAAGCCGCAGAGGATCTACCTTGTGTTCCTAGATTTCATGCAAATTTGATATGGCTGTGACGCATA
>NW_021848445.1:2846-3469 GCF_003651465.1 Formica exsecta | reverse complement strand
GCTTAGCGACAGGACCATAGGTGGTCGTGTCGCTCGATTTCGGGTGGAAAAAACCCGGATGCAAGCTACGTATATTCTTTGCTTGCATTTCCGGCGCGTCGTTCTTCAAGTCTCGCGATCGCGTGGCCTCCGCGCGTGGCTCGCTTTGTCAGCGATTGCGCTCGTAACTTTATACGTCTTCCTCGGCTTCGAGTTATAGTCGGAAGACGTTAAATAATATTTAATAATTAATAATTATACTAATTTGGTTATAGCCGTTTTGGGCTATAACATCATATACACAACACACACTCATGTTTACATTTATGTGTAACGTCCAATATATAATAAGAACTTTATATTTAGTATAAAATATTTACATGCGTTATTACATTTTTAATCATAAATATTAATTTTTGTTTATGCGATCTTCATAAAGAGAAAATTAGTCTTCAAATGACGAGCTGATACAAGCTGCAAAATACATGTAGTCTGTATTTAA
Source organism: Formica exsecta (assembly GCF_003651465.1). Taxonomy (NCBI): domain Eukaryota; kingdom Metazoa; phylum Arthropoda; class Insecta; order Hymenoptera; family Formicidae; genus Formica; species Formica exsecta. Next base: position 2,988 of record NW_021848445.1, on the reverse strand, counting down.
AAATATTAACAAGTTCTCTTTCTTGAGAAAAGCGGACATGCGAACATACGTATGCATTTGACACATGCACAATCAGTGCAAATATGCATCATTATCAATTAAATACTTTCATCAGATACACACACACACACACACACACACA
>NW_021848445.1:0-808 GCF_003651465.1 Formica exsecta | reverse complement strand
AACATGTAAATTTACTTATTGGGGTCGAACAAAAGAATCGTTAGCATTTTACAATACACAGATTGCAAAAGTATTTTTTGTATGTATTTTCCGTTTTATAAAAGCATAATATACGCTACATATGTTAAAATATGAATATTTTGATTCTTTAAATATCAATAATGTGTAAATATTATTATGTATTTTAGATGCAGCTAAAAGATGTCCAAATTTTAAAGGGCCCGAAACTAGGGCGGAATTTAAATTAGAAATAATGGAAGTTTTTTTGTGCGGCAAAACAACGACAGTATTTGAGAAGTACCAAAGATAAAAGAACAGCAGAAACGGAAGAAATGTGTTCTGAAGACGCTGTTTCCAATGATCATTTTGATACTGATGGCATTTTTGAAACGGAAGATCCTGATGCGTCCGATGAAAGTGATTGATATATATATGTATATATGTCATACACACAACACACACACTCATGTTTACATTTATGTGTAACGTCCAATATATAATAAGAACTTTATATTTAGTATAAAATATTTACATGCGTTATTACATTTTTAATCATAAATATTAATTTTTGTTTATGCGATCTTCATAAAGAGAAAATTAGTCTTCAAATGACGAGCTGATACAAGCTGCAAAATACATGTAGTCTGTATTTAAAAATATTAACAAGTTCTCTTTCTTGAGAAAAGCGGACATGCGAACATACGTATGCATTTGACACATGCACAATCAGTGCAAATATGCATCATTATCAATTAAATACTTTCATCAGATACACACACACACACACACACACACACACACACACACA
>NW_021848444.1:0-20942 GCF_003651465.1 Formica exsecta | reverse complement strand
CCGCGCGTAGTTGCGAGGAGCACCGCTAGGCGGCGCAAGGCGCCCGGACCAACCTGCGAGTAGAAAGCCATCCGGCCGAAATATAGGTCAGACCCCCTGCAGAGACAAACAGGGAGAAAGTCATTGGCGCCAGACGCCTACTTTCAAGCGCAAGTCGCTAAGACATCGGAGCAAAGTAGAAGAAAGCGCTAGACGCTAACTCTCGAGTAACGCAGCAAATTCTTGGCGCCAGTCGCCCACCTTCCAGCGCAAGTCGCCTTAACGTTGGTTTACAATACGGCGCTAGTCGCCGCACCACCATCCACGACGCCACGAGTGAAGGACACCGTTCCGCTGCCCACGGTAGCCGAGATCGCCATCCGGCGAAGGACTCGTCCGACGCCACTTCACAGGGTGGTAAAGAAGAGGAAGGCGGAGGAGAGCCCGCTTAACGCAACTCCCTGCCATTACCTCTCCCAAGTGCATGCCTCGCGCTATCTCTCTCACACCGCCTTGCGAACGCCATATCATCCGCGTGTATCCTTCGCGCTATCTCTCTCTCTCTTTCTTCCAAGTGCATGCTTCGCGCTATCCCTCTCCCAAGTGCATGCCTCGCGCCATCTCTCTCCAACGTGCATGCCTCGCGCCATCTCTCTCCAACGTGCTACGAAACCAGAGTGAGTGTAATGTAGCGCTTATTTATTGCGAGGGTTAATAAATGAAATGGATGAATGTGACTTACTTTTTATTTTGAAGATGGAAGGTGCAAGTTTTAGTTAGACTGGCTTCGTGCCTTGTGGATCGCTCTGGTTGCGGTTGACCAACGATGATGCTGGATGAGGACACTGGTATAGCACTATTAACTCTGATTTGCGTATCGCGGTGCCAAGGCACTTAATAAGACTATGTCGAAGCTGGAGAGCAATTATGTAAGTGATCGTATATCCCTTTGGGTCCTCTTTTTATATCTCTCTTTTCGGGGTGTATTCTAATTTCTAAGAGTGGGAATCTTTCAAAACTTTAACGAATTAAAAGTTGTGCCAGTGTCCTCATTAGGCGGGGTGTTTCTCCTACTTTTCAAATTTTCACTCATGACGATCGTCGATTGGTGATCAGTTCAGAATCCCTTGAGCTCTATTTCGTGAGAATTTTATTATCTTTTCGGTATCAGCTTTTTATTCCGCTGGAGAATTCTACTGCGAGGGTATCTACTGGTTTTTATTTATTTTTAGACGACCGGCGCGATTTCGTCACCGGTCTCTCGCGTCTTTCTCACGGTTACTCGTGGATATAGATATTGATAAGTGACTAAATGTTTAAGGAATGTGTGACGCAAGATGCTTTATTTACCGAACAACTCATTTCTATCACCGATCGCTTATCATTGCCGCAACTTCGCGGAAAGGAGGAATCGTGGAGTCGCCAGGACGTAATACTGCCATAGCGAACGGACGGCCAATAAATTATCGTCGTCAAGACGCAACGAGGGATATTTATTGTTAAGCCTGCGTCGTAATTCCCGCGGTTAACATTGTGCGCGTTGCAATTCTCGCGTACGGATCTTTTTGTATTTCCGCTCAACGAAGCGAGGTTGTACTTCAAATTGAAGAAATAAAACATATATTTTGTTACGCCAAAATTCCGTCTCTCTCTCAATTACTCGCGACGAATCCGACAAGGGCCCAGTTCTCACCTGTCGTTCGCCGTCGCACTCCAGAGAGTTGTGCGTGAAGGTCGAGCGGCTTAACCAAGGAGGGAAACGGAACGTGGATCAAGGAGTAGCCGTCTGGGGAGTAGCAGCCTTCATCGAGGAGGACCTACATCCGACCGGGATAGCCAAATCGTCGAGGAACGTGAGGAGCGGAGCGGCCATTTGCCGGCTGATTCCTGTCACGAAGAGCGGACAGTCGAGGGATCCCCGGAGCTTGGATGGAAAGCTGTCCAAAAAACTTGGTTGAATCCTGCCAGTACGAGCGGACAACCCTTCTGCCCTTGCCGTTGATGGAGAAAACGGAAACCCACGCTAAATCGAGCCATTGCGAGCAGACAACGTTTCCTTGCCGTTTATGGTCAAAACGTGCTGGCGACCGTGAAACGGAGGTAAGAGAACCTAGTTTCGGAAACATATTCGCTTCTTATTGCATAATTATTGCAGTGGCCGGAAACGTCCGGTCACAACCTAACATATGATTAAATAATTTTTTCCCTTCTTGATTGCAATTTCTTTTATTAAATGTGTCGTTGTATTTTATGTTTTGCAATCTTAAATAAGATTTACAAATCTGTTTCAAAACAAATTGTGAACTGTGTAACATTTTCCTCAATCCATAATTATAACTCTCATAAGGAAATGCTGACCAAGCCCATAAAGCACCAAAATATTTAATTGATTTTGGTATATGTAGTAATAGATGAACATTATTTTTCATACATTCTGCACCATATAGTAAGGGAATTCGTTCAACAAATATTTGAAGTGCTCTTTCAACTTGTACATAATTTTCATTTGTTATTTTTTCGCATAAAAACTTATATATTGCAAAAACTAGAAGCGACCAATGTTTACAGTAAGGTTTTGAAAGTATACAAGATTAGATTTTAAATACAAGTTTTATTTTAAATGTATACAAAATACTTTACGTTTTATTTTATTTGATATATTTTATTTGATATTATATGATTTGTTTCATAAATTATACTTTCCATCGTATTTAGAGAAATAAAAGTTGAATTTTTGAAAGATGTAATTAAAAATAAGAAATCAGAGTTGATTTTTTTTATCATTCATTTACTACTTTGTTTAGGGAATCTGAAATGAAAATGAGAGTAATATCCTAATAAGAGTATATGTATATAAATCCCGCATCTGATGATGATTTTGCATGTATTACCGAATGCAAATTGAGAACATTCAAATATTTACTCTCATTTGGGTGTTACTTTCATTTGAGGATTCTTATTTTCAGGGTTACCGTCATTTTTAAGGATTAACCATTAACTGAAGGTTAATCATCAATTAACTATCATTTGAAGGTTAACCTTTAACCAATGGTCCAAAATCACACCCAACTTTGAAGGTTCTTTTTGATGTTTTTTTAATGGTTAACGCCCAAAAGTTGAGTGTATTTTTCCGTAAGGGCAGAATAAAAACAAAATCATTTAAGGATATACGTAAAGTATTTAAATCAGATAATCATCTATATTCTACACACTGAAAGCATTTATATGTAAACACATATTTACCACCTAAACTAAATTGTTTCAATTCGTCTATCAATTTTGTCGTTGTAATTTCATCATATTCAATATACCAAACTTTTAAACTACCATTTTTATTTTCTTTATGCTCGCGCATTGATTTTGTTTTTGTCTTACACTTTAGGCAATACATCAATGTCATTTACTGTCAGACGCGTCAGAAAGGCTTAATCCGTAGGACGCTAAGTCTGAAGGACGCTTATAGTATAAAACATCCTTAATATCACCTATTCCGATTGTTTTTATTATATCTTCCCATTTTATTTTTTTAACTCCCAACAAATAAAGAACTATTATACATAAGTAACCACAAATAGCTGGATCACTTTTCTTTTGTACTTTCTTTGTATTCATAGTGAGTCTATTTCCCCTGAAATAATTTTTCAATTCTATAGGCGCATCTCCTCCAACAGAATCAAAATAATATATATGATTTTTATTTCTGAAATAGCAAACCCAATGAAAAAAAAGATTAACAATACCACACTCCTTTTTTCTAATTTTCTTAGGTAATTCATTTAAATTTAAATAGACGTTTCTAAAATTAGGTATTTTAAGTTTTTTTACATATTGTTTTATATCGTCGTCTGATAAAGCTTTTAATACTAAATTCTTCTTTTTTAGATAGGCTGAGTTCTGCACCTTTATTATTTTCCATTTGCCTAAATACTTTATTTGCATTTCTAATAGATAATGATGGAAATAGTCCATAATAATCAGCATTTGTTTTTAAAAATTTTTTTGGATTCAATTTAATTTTTTCACCTGTATCATAAAACCAAGCTTTATTCAATTGTTGTTTTTGATAAAGCGATAGATTTAACTCCATTTAATAACGATATTTAAAGAATGATGGCTGGTATTTTGGTGTGTTGAAAGTTTCTTCACGCGGACATCGAAATTATAATGTACAAAGGGCATCATTTTATCTGCCTGAATTTTATCTACATAGGTTAGTCTTTCGTCGTGTCCTTCGGATGTCTTATTATGTCTAATCTGTTCTTTTAATGTTTCATCCAGAAATTTGTTCTCTTTAACTGTTCTATATATATCCATACCCAAACTCATAAGATAATATAAGCCAGCGAAAATCATTGGGAGAGTTGTTAACCAAGGAAAACCCCCTAAGTTCTCAATACACTTAGTCTTGCTTGATATCATTCCAGCTGTTTTATATGGATGATTTTGATCTTCATAATATTTTAAAATTTTCTTAGCCAATTGTGGATTCTTTTCATATATTTCCAATGCCCTCTTTAATAATGATAACAAATCTTTTTCACTCATGTGTCCCATTCCTAATTTTGTTTTTAATTTCATGGCATTTGTAACAACCCACGCCCAAAATCTTTCCAACTTACTAGCATCTGGTGATAATACTCTCATCCACGTTGCTTTTTGTTTTGTAAAGTTTTATCTGCTTTCTTTATTTCACTATAATCTACATTTGGGTTTGTGTAATAAAAAAGATCGTGTTGTTTGCAATGTTCATCTAAAGGATTTATTCCTTTCCACCCTTTTTTTAATCTCTCCTCAACATTCGTAAAAGTTCCACAAGCATTATATCCCAGTAAATGCATTTCTGGAACCTTTCCGGTTAGTTTATTTGAAAGTTTATTAATAAAACCACCCCCTTTTTTACTTCCTTTTTTAATTTTTGACTCACTCATTTCTTCCCATAAATATCTCAAAATATATTCCTATTTTGTATATTTATTTGAAGCTGGTCTTTTGCTAGGATCATTATCTCTATAAATTGCATTAGTTTTATAAATTATATTCTTATATTTTTTATAACATCTTCACTATAAATATCTTTGATATTTGCACAACTTTAAACAACTATGTTTTTTATAGAAATTGTAACATAATTTTCTTTTGTGTTTGGTATTATATTTAGAGCATTCTTATTTTTCTGCCCGTTTTCGTATTTAGCTTCTAGTTTCAAAATCCATCTTAGAAATAATTTAGAATCATATTTCAAATTATGAAATAATATTGGTACAAAATTTGGTAATTTTAGTTTTAAGTTGCAGCTGTCATGAGCTGCCCCACGATAACGCTCTGTGTAGTGATCTCTTACTTTTATTAATTTTTCATTAAATTTATCATTGCAAATATGGCATTTTTTAGCTTTTCTGAAATTGATTTTGTAATGTTGCTTCAAAATCTGAACTAATTGTATATGGATGATGTTGTATAAGGTTGTTAAATTCATTCATTAACTGTTCAACACTTCCATTATTTATTAATTGTGTTTTGTCTATTGTATCAAAGCAGAAACTATTTGGCTTAGATTCATGAATGACAAATCTTCGGTTCTTGAATGCTTCGCATTCGACATTCTTCATAATTGACAAACCTTCGGTTCTTGAATGCTTCGCATTCGACTTTTCTAATGTTGCTTCAAAATCTGAACTAATTGTATATGGATGATATTGCTCTGCACCTATGGAAAAATATTGTCTATTTAATTTAGTGTGCATTTTTATTTTTTGTTTTTCATATATACATAGAGCAACATGATCATTATACTTTTCTTCTTTTTCAAACGAATCGTTGCATTTTTCACATATGTATCGCTTTCTACATTGTTTTGTTATTTGTCCTCTTAATAAAGCACTCAAATTTTTAATTCCAACTACATGCTCTTTGTATATTAAAAGATGTATACATTTTCTATCTTTATATCTTATGTTCCCCTCAAAACCATACAATTTTTGTTCAAAACGTTTTTCTCTAAAATGCTTAGTTTTTGAAAGAAAAGGGGTGTACGGGTGGTCTAGAACACTCTGTATTATAATTAGAAGGTCTTTTTACATGATCATTAGCAGGATTAAGTATACTCTCTAATGCATACTCAAAGCATCTAAGATTTTCTTGCTTCTCGCATTTGAATTTATTAGTTTTTTTATTGTTAACATTAACGCAGCATTTTTTTGCTATAATATAATTGGGTAATTTAACATAAGTTCCACCACGAAGAGGGGTATGATTATCGGACTGTAAATCAAGTTGAATAACTCTATCGAATGTAAACTTTGTATTTTTTGTATTAAAGTTTGCAAATTTATGTAAAATTTCATTATGCATAAAATTGATTATAGCAAAAATCATATCCTGAGATAAAATATGTTCAGCATAACTATGAAAATAATGTGTGTGTAAGTCAATTACATTACCACACAAATCCAATACATGATATTGTACCATTGCAACTAATTTTACTGTTATACCCATATGTCTTCTAAATTCAGTTCGTATTTTATCTTCTACGTATGGTTTATTCCTTTATTTTGAACGATAGCAGCGAGTGACGGCACGTGTTCCGCGGTTCCGACGGATATCTTGATTGTTCTGTTAATTACTGCCCTTTTTCGCGGTTCGGAAATCTTGATTAAAGCTTCTTGCTAGAAACTCTCGCGATAACGGAAATCTTGACTGCGAACGCTGGATGGAATTTAGCGCGAGGCAGAGGACATTCGCGATGCGGATAACGAGCGTCGACTCTCGAACTCCAAACAATTAACTTTCACTAATCGAACCCGAGATCTCCGGGATGTGAGTCAGGCGCGCTAGGCACTGAGCCATTGGAGGCCCCAACTTTCACTATATCTGAGCATTAAATAATTAAAGAAAACGAATTGAGATGTGATCAAATCGCTCGCCGCGAGAATATGAGTGCGATCGTATGCGAGACAATTCAGACCGAATTTTAGACGAGTAAGCCTACTGCGTACGCGACACGAGCGAGAATAAGCAAAATGCGAATGCGAAAAATCGATGAATTTCGACCGGCTCGAATCTTTGTCGTAGGCAGACTGAATAACGACGGAAAAGGGTCGCGGTCGACCGATTTCCATAATAGGATATTTTCGGCACCGAACGTTCGAGAATCAGCCTACTGCGTACGCGACACGAGCGAGAATAAGCAAAATGCGAATGCGAAAAATCGATGAATTTCGACCGGCTCGAATCTTTGTCGTAGGCAGACTGAATAACGACGGAAAAGGGTCGCGGTCGACCGATTTCCATAATAGGATATTTTCGGCGCCGAACGTTCGAGAATATAGGTGTCTGTCACACTTTTCTTTGTTATGATCACGCGATCACGCGCCGATCGGCTGATCGCGACGATGTTTATTCTCGCTCGTGTTTTGATTGCGGCTCTTACCGTTCAGATTTGTCGGTTGAATTTGCAGTTTAAATTTATTGATTAAATTCAACGTTTCAATCTTGAACAATGTCATTCCACGCACCATTAGCTCTCACAGCTTTGACTTCTTCTTCTTCATCGCAATAATTGTTTGGTAATTCTTCGAAGTCTTTTGATTTATTTATAATTCCATCTTTCCTTTTTCTCGGTTGAGAAAAAATATTTTCATGAAAAGGAAATTGTTCGAATAATGAACCCATTTATTAGCGAAAATTTTTATCAACATAATTTTTAGAGTTAACATTCTTAACATTCTTAAATCTGTGAAAGTTCTGAACATAATTCATCATTTTGTTGTAATAGTTTATTAATAAATTTATCTAATTTGATATGCCATTCTAGTTTAAAATGTCTAGTCATATATGGAGGTATGTTTTTAAAAACTTTATCTATTACAAATATTTCAGTTGACCAATTAGGCATATATCCTTTTTCAAACATATGCTTTAATTTATTAATCCTTACATAATCACCAACTTTGAATCGCTTCTTCAGGTATCTTTCAGGCGCATCCTTCGGACTTAGTCCTTCAGACGCCTTCTCAGGCAGTTTACTAGTTTTAAGTCCAAAGGACACATCCTTCGGACTTAGTCTTTCAGACGCTTCACACGGTGTCATTCCTATAGTTCTATGCTTTTTATTGTTATAAATATTCAGCAAATTTGGTAATATATCAATCCATTTGTAATTACCTTGTATCCTAAATTATTTTCACATTAATTCTTTGAGTGATCTATTAAATCTTTCAACAATTGCAGCTTTTTTATTACTATATGTTGAATAATGATTAATTTCATTTTGTTTCATGAGTTTTTAAAAATCTTTATTATAAAATTCTTTCCCATTATTAGTTTGTAGATTTTTTGGTGGTTTATGCTGTGGAGATAGGTTTTTAAAACAAATACTCATTGCTTTGGATACGCTTTCTCCAGTTTTATTTTTAACAAGAATTGCCCAAGCAAATTTTGAAAAAGTATCAATAGGCTATTAAACAGCTTTGAACAGCTATCGAACAGCTATCTGTTATAGCCCAAAACGGCTATAACCAAATTAGTATAATTATTAATTATTAAATATTATTTAACGTCTTCCGACTATAACTTGAAGTCGAGGAAGACGTATAAAGTTATGAGCGCAATCGCTGACAAAGCGAGCCACGCGCGGAGGCCACGCGATCGCGAGACTTGAAGAACGACGCGCCGGAAATGCAAGCAAAGAATATACGTAGCTTGCATCCGGGTTTTTTCCACCTAAATACGAGCGACACTACCACCTATGGTCCTGTCGCTAAGCTATCCCCTCCGAAAACTAATCGAACAGGAGGTGATAAAACTATCCACCTCGATCGAGCGCTAGACAGTCTTAATCATAAAATCACACGAAGCAGATAAAATTATAAAATTATACCGTACCGTCGAACTTAATAAAAGTAATCATGAGACGGACAATTGTAATTGTTTTAATAATAACGAACGTCCCAGCTGATCTCGCGACGGCAGCCGCGATATCAGGCACGCGAAGCAACTCTATACCGCGATAAGCCGAGTTGAAGTGCGAGAAAGAAAAGAAGATTTAAAGCTAATGTATCTGAATAAACGACTTTTATTCTAACACGATTACATATTTAATGAAAACGGTGAGAAGACCCTGTGCGACCCTGAGCTCCTAAGTTCCAATTGGCCAACGATCCCAACAAAATCTCTGTACCTCCATGGAGGCACAACAGTTTTAACTACTTTTTACATGGAAAGTATTTCAAATTTTTAATAAAATCTTTTTCACGTAAATAAATTTCTTCTTCATATATTTGTCGAGCCTCAAATAAATGTAATAACTCACAATAAAAATTAAATGATAATTTATATTCTTCAAGCCTATCCATTAATTTTAATGATGTTTTGAATTCATTATCTAATATTTCAATTATAACAGATATGGCACTTATTGCAAATAATGGTGTAACACCAATACCTGATAAACTTGATGCCGCAAATATTGCTTTACTAAGTGATATACCGATTTTACATTTTAAAGAATACTTATAACTTTTTCGATAAACATACATTCGTTTTTTAAAATACTCTTCTATTTATTATTAATAAATGTCCAAACATCGTTTAAAAATGAAACATCTTAATTTTATAGGTAAATATAAAAGAGGTGGTGGATTCTTTCCAGATGTAGTACGTGGTATAATTTTAGGAGAATCGGGTAGTGGAAAAACATTTTTATCTACTAACTTTGTCGCAAACAAATGGCTACCATATAGACAATTATATGTTTAGAGTCCGTCTATAGATCAGCCTACTTATGTAGGATTAGAGAAAGAGTTGGAAAAAGATAAATATGATATTGATTATTTTTTTGAAAGTAATTGGGAAAAAATTTTACCGGTAGAAGTGCATCGAATAGTTTAGTAATTTTTGATGGAATGTTAAAAGATCAAAGTAAAATAATAAGATATTATAATTTACTAGTACGTCCTCAAAATTTACCAACAGTGTATTTCTATAATTACATACTCTTTATTGCTTGTTTATTCTCATCATATCAATGAATTTTAGTTGTGTACTGCGAACATTATGTAATGCTTATAAAAATAATCAATTTCTTATTAGCAAGAAGAAGCGGTTTTCAATCATATTTAGTTTGAATGGCAAAAAATGTCTCAGAAGAAATCATGACAGCCTAACAACGAAAAGACATGGGGTAGATATAATTTGGGGATAATAACTTAAAATGCGGTTTGCAATACAATGTCTCATTTTTCTGCAATTTCTTTATTAATTACTTTCGGAAAAATCCATTTAATGTGATAAAAACGAAGAAAATGAATTGAAAATTGAAAATATATGTAGTTGGTCTATTTCAAAGATATGTATTAATAAATTGAAACGAGTTTTGTAATACGATATCTCTCTTGCCTTTCCAGCAGTGCCTCTTTAATCATATTTGGTGTTCGGATATATTAATATTATTGAGAAATAAAGAAACGAAATTTAATATAAAAAAAATTGTTTTAAAGCACAAGGCTGCTATATCTAAAGATTCCTTTTAGAACTGTAGCAATAAAGTAAAATATGGATTGTAACATTATTTTTTACTTTTTTTACAATGTCACTATATTAATTATATTTGATATTGCTCATTTTTATACTAATAATATTTAAGAATACAAATAAAAAATATAAATAAAGTTGAAAAAACATGTTTGGTATAATTGAAGGACATATAGATATAAACAGGCAATATTGATATGAGGACATACAATATATCTGATAAATAAAATAACCGCACTAATTTTTGTTATCGACACTATAAGCGCCATGTATCGGGCATTATTTTTTTTCGATAGTTTTATGTTTGAGCTACCAACTTAAAATTTCAACGAAATTAGACGATGTATTTAAAAATTATTGACATTTTAGTGACAGTACTTTGGTGGGCATTGTCACGAAAACACGATGATGGAGCAAAGAGCAAATATTAAATTCTGTTTTAAACTTGGGAAAACGGTCACGCAAATACTTAAAATGTCTCATGACCAGTCACTATCAAATTTAAAAAGTTTTTATTTCATTGAGCCGTTTTAATAATATCCTTGCAATGTTCCACGCAAGCTCTATTTTGATCATCGATTAATGAATGCGGTACAAATCGAGCACAAATCTTCCGTTTGATCAAATTTTTAAAACTTCGCGAATTAGATCTTTACCGACGCCAAATTTCTCTGCCATTCACAATGTTACATTTGAATCAATAGTGATGAGTTTTACGTACTTTCTTCACGAGTTTGTCACTATTCGCCGACTTCGGACGACTATCGGCCATTCGTCGTCGTTCAAATCCTCTCGGCCGTTTTTGAAATATGTCCATATCACTCAAATATTTGTGTACGGGACATACAATTATTGCTATAAATTTCCCTAACCATTTCAAGTGTTCGCGTGGCCATTTTCCAAAGTTTAAAACAGAATTTAATATTTGCTTTTTGCTCCATCGCACAGTGGGCCAGGAGACCGGGAAAAGTGGCCAAAAGTCAAGATTTTGTCGGATTTTCATAAAACTTGATATACGGGGGTTTTTAAGGTCGCTTATAACGAATATGATATCATAATCTAAAAATTCAAAATGGCGGATCCAATATGGCGACTGAAATTCGTAAAAATTGGTCAATTTCAATAAAACTGAATATATGGAAGTTTTTGAGGTTGCTAATAACGAATATGATATCATAATCGAAAAATTCAAAATGGCGGATCCAATATGGCGACTGAAATTCGTAAAAATTGATCAATTTCAATGAAACTGGATATATGGGGGTGTTTGAGGTCGCTGATAGCGAATATGATATCAAAAATTCAAAATTCAAAATGGGGAATTCTACATGGCGACTAAAACTTGTAAAAATTGGTCGTTTTGCATAAAAATTGATTATCAGGACATCTTGAGGTTGCTCATGGCGAATAGAACGCCTGCAATTAGCTTAAAAGACTGATATCCAGTGTCTGCCATGCGGAGGTTTGTAGTGTATTTTAGACTCTTTTTTCAAGATGCTTTTTGTAGTAAGTCGCATCTCAATATTTGGGGTGCTTTTTGTAGTGAGTCCCCTCGCCTCTCACTATTCGGGGTGCTTGTTTATTGTGAGTCCCCTCGCCTCTCACTATTCGGGATGCTTGTTTCTTGTGAGTCCCTTCGCCACTCACAAACTATTCTTCTGTAGGTAACACCACTTCGTCTAAGGCGAAGATAGTTTCATTCAAACCAGTGCAATCTTCTAATAGTTCTTCAATATCAGGATGGATAGTTTCGTCTATTTTGGGTATTAGAAACAGCCGTATTATATCTTGCGAAAAAGATAGTCGTTTCTGTTTTTTAAGACGATTATTGAGGCTGATATTTGATACAATTGGATCTGACATATCCATTGCTCTGTAGAAGATATCTGCCATATTTGCCAGACGACTGTGCTTTCTACTATGATACTCTCTATATCTAAATAAAGACGATCTCAATTTCCGTACAATCAATTTTTTGCAAAGTTGCAACTATTAATTCTGTTTGTAAGTCAACAATTCGTTTGACAGTATGGTTTAAGAGTGCCTGAACAGAAACTTTGGCTACATTTTCGCAAATTGTAATTGCTTCGTTTGGCGGCCTACATTGTGCTTTAATATCCCTAACATTATTATATGGTGGCCAAATATCAGCTCCGGAAGATTTTGATGCTAGGCGTATATTCGTATATACACTTTTAGAAAAAGAATTGTCTAAAATAAATGCCAAGCCTTCCTCAAGAGTCTTTTTAACAATTAAAGATGCTGGTATATCTAGCAATTTTCCATATTTTTTTGGATGTTCTAAACTTTCCAAAATATTACGTAGAATTATATGTAAGTCCTTCTGCCCTGATTGCCTTGCTGCATAGCGACCTGCCATTATAATTCGCAGAGGATCATGTTTGTATTGGACACTAATCTCGACAACTTCCCGTCGTTGCGATCGTTTAGATTTCTGGTTAAATTCTACAGAAGGACGACCAAAACATGTTTTAGAAGGTGTCTTAACATTGATGTCAGTATGAATAATGGGAATATGAAACTCCGAATTTAACCACTCGCTATTTTGTTGCTCGAATCTCTCTTTCATTCTATTAGCGGTTTTGTATTTAATATTACGTTTTGCGAAAAGTGTTCCAATAACTTTTCTCAATCGAGCCAGATCATCAGGTCTCACCTCCTTAATATTAATATTCTTTTTTGCCAAAATGTATTGTATACTCAAATCTATTTGACGGAAATTTGAAATTTGTTGTAGAATTTCTTTTTTAGTGAATGTGGACATTTTTACAAATGAGATCATCTGTATGTCTAAAGTAGAGATAGAGGAAGAAATAGACAAACAGACAAAAACAGAAAGAGAAAGTAGTCGAATAATAAATTTAAGAACCACTAACTATAAGGGATATTCGCTTTTTAATAACCTCAATCAAATAAATTTTATTTTTCATTCAAATCTTCAATCCTTCAAAGCTCTAAATCTTAAAATTTTGAAACAACCAGTTTATTCTTCAGTCAAACGTATAGTATATATGGTATTATACATTTGATGTTATTTTACTTACGAGTTTAGACTCCACTCAATCGCCACCTTGCGGCCGACTCGGGAATTACCGAATCGTAATATATAGTTAATACATTTTGGCGAAAAAGAATATTAAGTATGTGAGACCTGATAATCTGACTCGATTAAGGAAAGCTGTTGGAACACTTTTAATAAAACGTAATATATATTTATTAATACTCTTGTTGGCATGCGATGACGGAAATGCAGTGTATTATGCGGACTTAATAACGTGTATATAAATCTATCTCTCCCTCTCTTTGAAAAGACTGCAATGATTATAGTACAGATATGATAATGCTTAATGAGTCCATTTTTCTGGTTATCAGAATATATTTGTTTATATTAGAAAAATAATATAATGTTCATCTGCAAAATATATATTACATACTATTCAACAATTCTGAACTAAACCGTATTTTTAACATCGATATTGGTTATGGTACACAATGCGCACAAACCAATTTTTTACATCTTGCATGCGCGCACAGTCTCGAATTATTATAAAATTCTTCAAATTATGCAAAAACGGGCAAAAGTGGGCGCCATATTCTTAAAGTACATACTCAAAGGAATTCAATGGTACCTTATTAATATCGATAACTAGCGGAGCTTAGGGGAGCCACGATTTGAAAGTATGCACGAACCATCGAAATTCAGTAATATATGAGAATAAAGTTACGCCATTTTTTAATTCTTGCATTATTTACTTTGTGCTCTATTATAATGATTTGTTTATATATAATAATGGATGAAAAGTAATAAAAGATTTTTTATTTGCTAAAATACAACAGTACTAATCAAATATTTGGAAAGTAAAATCTTTGATTGCATATATGATTTTGAAAATTTAAGTTGTTGTCAAATGAAAAGCAGCCGATCAAATCGAGTGAAATTTTCAAAATAACTACTTTAGACTATCAAGATTACGACAGGATATTTGCCTGACCGCATCTCTAAACTCGACTTTTGGCCACTTTACCTGGTCTATTGGCCCACTGTGCATGGTCGTGTTTTCGTTACAATGTCCACCAAAGTACTGTCACTAAAATGTCAATAACTTTTGAACAAGCCGTCTAATTTTGTTGAAATTGTAACAGTTGATAGCTCAAATATAAGACTATCGAAAAAAATAATGTCAAATACATGGCGCTTATAGTGTCAATAACAGAAATTCAGTTCGGTTATTTATCAAACCTATTGTGTATATATATGTTTTATGTATGGACTATTATGGGGACATGGATGTATAAAATTGAATTTTTATATATTTCATACATAGCAATATGACCTTATAGCTATAATTGCTAACTATACTGTATTTTGTATAATATTAACTGTTTTATATAGATGGGTATTTTTGAGGACTTTGAAAGTATATACACAAGGGAACGTACTTAACGTCTTAACATATGAATTTATGTTTTTTCGGGGATATATCCGAGGCGTGTGCATCTTCGTGCATAATGACTGTTTGTTATTCAGCAATTCAAACAGCTATTTCAGAATAGCTGGAGGCTGACGGAAATTTTAGTGATTTGATATATCAACATTTAATAGATGTCAAAGCATTAAACAGATTTAAAAGGTATGGTAATAGATTACTTTTAATTAATTTATAGAGCATATATACTATATGTAGATTTATTTATTAATTTTTCAATATGTATTTTATTTATTATTTAATATGTTCAATTAATTAATCATTAATAATTAATTTAATTATATTTGCTTAAAATCGCAAACGGTGCACAAAAATTAATAATATCATAATGATATTATAATAATGATATAATTTATAATATCATATGATATAATATAATGTCATACAATGTGTGTGCACAATGCAGTTACAATAAATTATAATATAAATGTTTTCTTCTAACAGTCTGCCAACAATATTGTATACACTAAAGTTATACATATATTTCACATAATTATAATAAAAGAAAGAAATTAATAAAAGTATTTCGTAAGGAGGATAAGAAATTATGCATTTGAATACGTTATTCTTTACTGATGATTAATAATGTAGAATTCTCCATTCGGCTTAGGCGGTCTCGTCAGTGACGTAGGTAGATCCGCTTGGTGCCCGTAGACTAATTAGAAGGGTGTATACCCCGTAGCTGTGTGTGGCGTCGTATTATATGTGAACATTGCGAACGGTATCCAGTTGTCCTAGTCTGTCTGGTCTTCGTTTATGTAATGTCTTAAATGTTCCGCTAATGTTCGATGCGATCGTTCTAACGCGCCATTTCCGGATGGTAGGCGGTTGTCTGTATTTTATTTATTTCACAGGCCCACAAAAAAAGAAAAGTTGTCTGCGCCATGGACTAGACTATGGTATTCCCATGTATTTTCGCTTGTTGAAACGGAATATGACCTCAATTTTGCCCCTACACGTCAGGATTTTTTCCTACAGCCAAAAACACCTTGGAAAATCCATTAAAATTCCAATTCATTTGTTTATCTGCTCTGAAGACAGTAGCAATATAAGTCTTGTAGAGTTCTGTACAAATTTGTGAATTGATGCAGCGAACTTATAAATAGTTCCTTGTTTCTCCACAAACAAAATGACGAGTTCCACTCATTCGGATCAGAAGTCCCGAATCATGTCCACGGAGTACCATCGAATTTATATATACGTGGCAATCCCATAGTTACATTATGCCTGGATGTCTAAGAATCCAAGAATTACACCAAGATGATGGAACACAACAGACGTAACTCTCTAATCTCCACCGGTCCTTTTCAGGACCAAAATCGGTCCTTTTAAGGGCCACCATATATTTTTAACATAAGAAAGCCACGTTGCAAAATTACTCTCACAAGTAACACCGATTTGAATGAAACTTAACATACTTGTTAAACACCGAAAAACATTAAATACGTGTTTTTTTGTTTCGGCTAAACACGATTTTTAGGGGTAGAAAGCACCCCTCAACCCCTGGAGGTGGAAACAGTTATGGCTAATTATTTCTGAAACGATACATTTTCTGAAAAAAGTGCTTAGGACCAAAGTTGTAGAGTTCAAAGTGATGCACTTGATGGCGACCTTGAAGTCGACCTTGAGGTCGATTTTCAAGATCATTTGAAAATCATTTCATGTTTTTCAAAGGGAATAGTTTACTTTTCATCCCGAGAATCGATAGAGCGTAAAATTTTACATTCAGAACGTTGGTGATTTGTAAATAAAACAAGCCTCTGCAATTTAAAATTGTTCATTGATCCAACCAATTAAGGCAAGATCAGTCAATAATTCGATCAATAAAGGAATTAAAAGTTAATTATTCATTCAAATAAGGCAAGATGTGATCGAGATCCAGCCAGTGAAGGCAAGATGTGAGCAAAATCCAGCCAGTAAAGGCAAGATATGGTCGAGATCCAGCCAGTAAAGGCAAGATATGGTCGAGATCCAGCCAGTAAAGGCAAGATATGGTCGAGCTCCATACACAGAGAGTTAGTACACCACGCACATTTTATTACTGCAATGTTATTGCAGATTTTGCAGACTGTACCGCAATTCTTTAAACAGAAATCAACAGGCGTTTCACATCTATCTGGTTTTTCTTCAATATATCCACTTTTCCACCAGGCATGTTTAATCATGTTTTGGAATCGGGGTGATGAGAATTGATTGTGGATTAATGATTGAATTTTGAGAATGTCATTCCTCAAATGTAGGTTAATATCATAGTTGTATAAGAGAATAAGTCCGAAAATTGTTTCAGGAAGTTTTTCCACGGTCTGAATACGTAGACATCCAATGGTTGAGTGAAGCCAGTTGTTCCCGCAGGAATTGTAAGGATTTTTACTTCTTTATTACCCTTGTCTATATTTTCAAATTTCTTTTCTGTTTGTCCTGACCAAGAGTCCAAACACAAAATAGACTTCTTGCCAGCATTAGGCAAGAAGACATCTTCAAACCATTTAATAACAATGTCGGATGTCAATTTTCCAGATTTTGTGGCAAAAACGAGAATATTATCTGCTTTGTTTATTGACTTCTGTATTATCGATCCGAAACGACCACTTGTTTCTTGCAGAACTATTAATAAGGGGGATTTCAAGATACCATCGGCAGATATTAAAGGTTGTATACTTACAAGTAACACTACCCAACTGATACTCACCGATTTGAATGAAACTTAACATACTTGTTAAACACCGAAAAACATTAAATACGTGTTTTTTTGTTTCGGCTAAACACGATTTTTAGGGGTAGAAAGCACCCCTCAACCCCTGGAGGTGGAAAAAGTTATGGCTAATTATTTCTGAAACGATACATTTTCTGAAAAAAGTGCTTAGGACCAAAGTTGTAGAGTTCAAAGTGATGCACTTGATGGCGACCTTGAAGTCGACCTTGAGGTCGATTTTCAAGGTCATTTGAAAATCATTTCATGTTTTTCAAAGGGAGTAGTTTACTTTTCATCCCGAGAATCGATAGAGCGTAAAATTTTACATTCAGAACGTTGGTGATTTGTAAATAAAACAAGCCTCTGCAATTTAAAATAGTTCATCGATCCAACCAATTAAGGCAAGATCAGTCAATAATTCGATCAATAAAGGAATTAAAAGTTAATTATTCATTCAAATAAGGCAAGATGTGATCGAGATCCAGCCAGTGAAGGCAAGATGTGAGCGAAATCCAGCCAGTAAAGGCAAGATATGGTCGAGATCCAGCCAGTGAAGGCAAGATGTGAGCGAAATCCAGCCAGTAAAGGCAAGATATGGTCGAGATCCAGCCAGTGAAGGCAAGATGTGAGCGAAATCCAGCCAGTAAAGGCAAGATATGGTCGAGATCCAGCCAGTGAAGGCAAGATGTGAGCGAAATCCAGCCAGTAAAGGCAAGATATGGTCGAGATCCAGCCAGTGAAGGCAAGATGTGAGCGAAATCCAGCCAGTAAAGGCAAGATATGGTCGAGATCCAGCCAGTGAAGGCAAGATGTGAGCGAAATCCAGCCAGTAAAGGCAAGATATGGTCGAGATCCAGCCAGTGAAGGCAAGATGTGAGCGAAATCCAGCCAGTAAAGGCAAGATATGGTCGAGATCCAGCCAGTGAAGGCAAGATGTGAGCGAAATCCAGCCAGTAAAGGCAAGATATGGTCGAGATCCAGCCAGTGAAGGCAAGATGTGAGCGAAATCCAGCCAGTAAAGGCAAGATATGGTCGAGATCCAGCCAGTGAAGGCAAGATGTGAGCGAAATCCAGCCAGTAAAGGCAAGATATGGTCGAGATCCAGCCAGTGAAGGCAAGATGTGAGCGAAATCCAGCCAGTAAAGGCAAGATATGGTCGAGATCCAGCCAGTGAAGGCAAGATGTGAGCGAAATCCAGCCAGTAAAGGCAAGATATGGTCGAGATCCAGCCAGTGAAGGCAAGATTTCATAATTTCTTTTCATAGTCTATGAGTATAAATTCCATGATAATTGGCATTATTCTTTATATTCATGGCAATAATGAGGAATAGCTTTATCTTCTATCGCAAAAAATGCTCCATACACAGAGAGTTAGTACACCACGCACATTTTATTACTGCAATGTTATTGCAGATTTTGCAGACTGTACCGCAATTCTTTAAACAGAAATCAACAGGCGTTTCACATCTATCTGGTTTTTCTTCAATATATCCACTTTTCCACCAGGCATATTTAATCATGTCGGGGTGACGGGGTGATGAGAATTGATTGTGGATTAATGATTGAATTTTGAGAATGTCATTCCTCAAATGTAGGTTAATATCATAGTTGAATAAGTCCATTAAGTCCGAAAATTGTTTCAGGAAGTTTTTCCACGGTCTGAATACGTAGACATCCAATGGTTGAGTGAAGCCAGTTGTTCCCGCAGGAATTGTAAGGATTTTTACTTCTTTATTACCCTTGTCTATATTTTCAAATTTCTTTTCTGTTTGTCCTGACCAAGAGTCCAAACACAAAATAGACTTCTTGCCAGCATTAGGCAAGAAGACATCTTCAAACCATTTAATAACAATGTCGGATGTCAATTTTCCAGATTTTGTGGCAAAAACGAGGATATTATTTGCTTTGTAAATTGACTTCTGTATTATCGGTCCGAAACGGCCACTTGTTTCTTGCAGAACTATTAAAAAGAGGAATTTCAAGATACCATCGGCAGATATTAAAGGTTGTATTGCGTAACTGTGAGTCAAGGAATTCAAAGATTGAGCAAGACACTCCACTTTCAAAGAACCCTTTGAGGCAAAAATAACTCTAAAAAATAAAAACCTTTAAAAAATAAAAAAATAAAAACTAGATATGAAATCAAGTTAACTAGCCAAGTACGTTGCAGAAACAGTTTAGTTTGTGAGGGTTTGTAATTTGAAATAGTATTTGTTTGATAAAATCAATCTTGCATTTATAGAAATATTATAGATTTTCGAGAAAATTAAAATGCATTTTATTTTTATAAAATTACGCTATTATGACCTCCCACCCCTCCCCAAATAAATATTATACATAATATATAAAATAGCACAATTATATTACGGATTTTATTACAAACAGTACATCGTAAAACTACTTAACCCTTACTGCAATAACATCGATCACATCGATCACCAATTTCAAGTTTAAAGTGCCAAACTGATCGACTTGTTTTGAAATTAATCATAAGCTTTACCAGATAGACCAAGGATTAAACGTGCCCGTGTTGCATTATAAGTCATATATTTTTATTAATATATCGATAATGATTTCTGATAATCTTTTGGAAATTTTCATTTCAGATTGGGCACGCCAAGTATTTGTATGTCACTTCAATTTTAATTTTAATTTTAATTTTCAATTTTGAGCTACTTTTTGTCGATGACAGATATTCTAATGTTCTCCGATAACATTATATGTATTGTAAAAGGCAGCTCTATCCAAATAAACCATTAATTTCCACGTTTCTCATCGTTTTAAAAAATAATTCAACCGTTATATCAAAAAAAGTTAAATAGATTAACAATAAGTCTTGTCCCTAGAGAATTTAGTCTAAGAAAATAAATAACCTTAATTATAGATATAATTTATATACAAAATTATTACCTTATTTCTCTTCTTTGACTAATGCTTAACATTTTTATTTCAGGCTCTAACTCTGATGCTTTCAAATCATCTGTATATAATGTAATATTTTTGATAGAATTCCCAAAATTTGTTTTGCTATATTAACATAAATATGCAACTCATTGTTTAATCATTTGTAAGTGACTTAAAAATATTAATTACGCATTAAGTACATTTATATATAAAATATAAATAAACATTCACATTTTCAGGACCAAAAGTAGCGAGTAATTTTCAGATCCGCAAAATGTTTCTGTACACTATAGAAGTGCTTCGATATGATTTTATCATTTTATTAT
>NW_021848443.1:5652-7816 GCF_003651465.1 Formica exsecta | reverse complement strand
CTACCACAATCGCAGAGAGAACTTGCGAGAATCGATAAACTTTTAGACTTAAATAATCAGCGCGGACTGTAGGCAGACTCGTTGAAACCAGTGAGAAATGCTGGTCTCGCCTTCATCCGGGCCTTTGGCTATCTGTCTATTACTCTGTGCCTATACCACCTATACTGAACGGTAGCAAAATAATGACGCCGGCCAATCGTGGCGTTAGTAGAATACCTTGTCGGCTTCAACTTCAGAATCCGCGTTTTAATTATTTGTATTTGAGAGTGAGGGCCTCAGCCATAGATATAGAAAATATAGAGACCGAGCATAAACTCGTGGTTTATGCGAGGGGAGTGAAGCCACTGTGGGACGGTGCAACGAGGTTAGGTAAACTGTGCCTAAATTTGATTGGCTGTTATATTGCGCAAGTTCACGTCAGTGATATTCGTGTCGTTGGCGGCTGTCAAACATATAATTATCACACATATTTTGACACTATTTGTCTATATGTTAAAGAAATTTGTCAGAAATAAAATATATTAATATATAAATATATAAATATATAAAATGTATAAAAATATAAAATGTATATAATATATTTATATATTTTAAAATGTATAAATATATTTTTTTAACAGCTTTAAAATGTGGTAGGCATTCAGTATCTGTCTGCAAGTTAATGCTATTTTTTGCCTCTTTATGGAAATCATTTCCGATAATAATCGTTTATGGAGGAAAGGTTCACTGTCTAATATCTCAATCTCATCCCAATTAAAATCATGATTCAGATCTATCCTATGATCGGTCACCACAGAATGATTAGCTGTGTTACGTCCGATGTGATTCCGGTGTTCCGAAATTCTTTTGTATAATTTTCTTTTAGTCTGTCCTACATAGGAAGCGTCACAATCTAAACAATTGATTTTATAAACAACATTTTTGAATTGAGATTTAGGAATATTATCTTTGTGTGTTTTTATGTACTTATTTAATTTATTGAGACTAAAATAGGAAAGTTTTACATCGAGATCTTTTGTAATCTTAATAAATTGTTCGCGATTGTAGCGCGACTCGCAACATGGCTGCCCACGCGCTCGCGCGTCCGCGTGTAGTTCCGGGCGGCGCCGCTAGGCGGCGAAAATCGAGCGAGCCAACCTGGAAGTAGAAAGCGGTCAAGCGGGGATATAAGGCGGACCTCCTGCGGAGAAATCGTATATTTATTTTCAATAGCTGAGTCCGTTTCAATTGCAGAAACACCTATTCAATAATTGATTGTGACTCATGATAACAGCAAATCCGACTCACACTACATAAAATCGATTTACTTTTCATCTGCGAAATGATGGAATTTTTTATTAAAAGAGATTATTTTTGCCTATGGATTGGACTATGTAAATTCCAATTTAATTGCATTAAAATAGGTTTAATTATAACTTATGAAATTGCATAATTTTGGATGGAGATGGATGTATATCACCCAATATTAACCCGTCTGAAGCGTACTAAATTCGATTCGACTATTTTCAATCGGTTTTAATACCGTATTTTCGGTACAGAAATCCCGATCGATTTGAGTAGTATAGCTAGGCCGGTTCTAACCCAGGTCCTCTGAGGGGGGGTGAGAGGCGAGGGGAAACCAGTGCGGGGGGTTAACGTCACACGGGGGGAAGTATGACGTCACGCGGGGAGGGGGGGTGACGTCACGCGGGAATCGCGTCCTAACCAATAGGTGAGGGGTTCAACCTAACCTAACCTAACCTAACCTAACCTAACCAATAGGCAAGGGGTTCGACCGCGTCCTAACCGGTAGGCGAGGGTCCGCGGAGAGGGGGAGGGGGACTGCGGCGAAACCGGTGAGCGAGGGCCCGCGCAGAGGGGGGAGGGAGAATCGCGTCCTAACCGGTGGGCGAGGGTCCCGCGACGAGGGGGAGGGGGACCGCGTTCTGACCGATAGGCGAATGGTCCGCGGGGAAGAGGGTGAACCGCGGCGAAACCGATAGGCGAGGGCGCGCGGGAAGAGGGAACGCGAAGATACGATGCCGCGAGTAGGTGTGAGAGAGATAGCGCGAGGCGTCCGCAATGTGTAAGAGAAGGATAGCGCTAATGATATTCTATGGGCGTGGGAGAAGGATAGCGCGAGGCGTCCATATGAGCGTAAGACAAGGATAGCGTTTGCATGCAC
>NW_021848443.1:4826-5541 GCF_003651465.1 Formica exsecta | reverse complement strand
ATAGCGCGAGCAAGGAAGGGAAGCGAAAAAAATACATAATCATTTTTTTTCATTTTAACACATTTATTTATGTTAAAATACATCACCTCGTCTCAAGGTTTCAGACAAAAGTTCATCCACAGCATATGCTAATAGTTCACAATCTATGACAGATGTTTTATCATAGACGTCGCGCAAGATTTTAATAGCATCATCTTTTTCGGCACCAAACATATTACCTTGCAAATTAACGACGAGTCGATCGAAACTCTCATTTACGGCATTTATATTCTTACACAGTTTCAAATATTCATGATTAACGCAATGTTCAAGTTCGAATAAAAAAAATATAGTTGACGGTTTCATGTACAAGCAAGAATCGCGTAACGTAAGTTTCATAATACTCGCATTGTGTATTTTAACAATCTCAATTGATAAATCGTAAATCCATATTGGTGCATGATTAGGCGTTTGTACAAGCTGTTCAACATCCACTCGTTTCAGCATTAGCGATTCCCATGTGTCAATAGATAATACGATTTGATTGCCTCGGTTATCGCCGAGATGTAATTCCACGTAAGATGTTACTCCAACGCTGATTCCAATATCCAAGTATTTATAAGCAGTGCGCGTCAAAGCAAATCTGCGTACCAAAATACGTGGTATACAACGAGGTTTACCATATCTGAAAAATACAATTAAATATGAAATAGCATGGAAAAAACATATGAAAAAA
>NW_021848443.1:1973-2518 GCF_003651465.1 Formica exsecta | reverse complement strand
CATGGAAAACCATACCAAAAAAAATATATATATATAAAACATTTGTAATACTTACAAATTACACGGTTTCTTGTACGATTTGATTTCATCTCGTGGTTTCTTGCACGGTTTAATTTCGTCTCGTGGAACGTAGTAATTCATGCGTTTGCAACTGTTGCTGGTACTTTCTTCAGGAGAGTACATTTTGTCTTTCGGTTATGAGCAGTGGACCGTTGGTACTAGCAGTTGACGCGACACTGATCGTATAAAAATTAACCGAGTATATGTGACGCTTATTTTTCAAAAGTATGACGTGGTGGGAATTAATACTCTGAAAATTTAGGAGAAGGGGAAACAGTCTGTATGCCACTCTTGCCCCTTCATCTACTTTACGCACCCTCAGCTTTCTCGACGCGATACTTATTCAATTTTACCATTCAAGCGCCGATGTACGGCTGCTTCGCGATGACATCACCCCCAGGTGGAGATTTAGCCGAATGCACAAAAAAATGCAATATAATATAAAATTTTCAAGCGCCAATGTGCGGCTGCTTTGCGATAACATC
>NW_021848443.1:0-549 GCF_003651465.1 Formica exsecta | reverse complement strand
ACTTGCCGAAGAGAAATCAAAAAATCATATTAAATTGCGTTTTATCGATTCGTATAAGCTTCTCACAGCTAGTCTCGATAAATTAGCATCATTCTTGAATAAAAACAAACTCAAAATTTTAAAATCTGAATTTCAAAATTTACCGAATGATAATTTCAATTTATTAACACGGAAAGGCATCTTTCCGTATGAATATATTGACTGTGTCGACAGGTTGTGATGTACGTCGGGATTAGCAACGCGTTGTAACTCGTATTCGTAAAATCCGCCGGCGACGGGATTTCCACATGAACCTTTGAATACATAGATCACGAGATTAGTTTTCTGCACTTTAACAATCTTAAACACTTCGGTCCACCAATTTGGCGTGTAACTCAACTTTCCTAAAGATGGTCTTGACTTTACTCACGCGTACCGGATCGCCTACTTTGAATCTTGCCGGTGCCGCAATCTTTACGTTGCTGTATACCATATTTAAAAGTTTATCGGCGATCACGGGGGTATCATCGATAGGTCTCATACCGATAGTGCGATGTTTTCGCGCATTGT
>NW_021848442.1:360-1062 GCF_003651465.1 Formica exsecta | reverse complement strand
TTCTCTTTTTCTCTGGATGCATATGCGGCTATTTGCTTTTATCTAACCCTTTCCAGGCTTTTTATTCGTTCTTCCATTCAGTCTGTCTTCCGACGTCGTCTTGTACTTTTAATCCTGTACGGAAATTTTTCTTGCGTGTTGTCTCGTCGCGTTGTGCAAACGGTTCTTTGCGTTTTTTCGGATGTTATGGCTCCCAACTGTCACGAGCTATTTTTCACTGTTGCTCAAAACTCTGTTAGGGGTCAGTATCCCTTAGTGGAGGTGTCAGACGTGTCGGACCATTTTGCCCGTTCCTTTCGGGAGCAAATCTCGACGCCCGCGCTTGTTCGCGAGGTCGAGTTGCTGGGTCTTCCGGATTTAGTGATCGATCGTGACGTTGATTTTGTGCCGGAAGTGCCTGTGGACGTGCCGACGCCCCATATCAATCGGGGTCGCGGACTTGAATTTCGGTGGGATCCGGCGCCTCGTTTTGTGGGTCGTGGTTGCTTTCTCAACCCTGAGCCTCGTCCTGTGGGTCGTGCTCTTCTTCAGGCTATGTGGGAGTGAAACCTGGGTCGCGGTGCTGGATGTGGACGTTAAGGTAGGAATTTTTTATTTCCGTTTCTCTTATTATTTATTCTATTTTTTTATTTTGTTTTGCATTTTTCTTTCTCTTTCTTCTTTTTCTTTCTCTTTAATTTTCGATAAATGGTTTTAATCGAT
>NW_021848442.1:0-348 GCF_003651465.1 Formica exsecta | reverse complement strand
GATAAATGGTTTTAATCGATTTATGTGGACGCGTATGGTTTTCCTTCCCCTTTTTATTGTGTAGTTCACTTCCGAATTTTTTTCGATTATCGTGTAGGGTCCGGTCCATAGGGAGTCCAATTTCTTTGATCGTCCTCGGCGAACTGTTTCGTCGTACAAGAGGACTTTTTCTCCTACCTTGAGTTTGATTTCTTTCATCTTTTTATCGTAATTTTCTTTAGTTTTTATTTTTTCATTCTTTATGTGCTTCTTTGCAACTTGCTGTGAGGCGCGTAATTTTTCTTTTAATTGTTGAGCGTCATCACCGTTTGATCGGCGTTTATATAATGTCGGAGATATTCGGCTAGA
>NW_021848441.1:52870-53668 GCF_003651465.1 Formica exsecta | reverse complement strand
ATAAAATTATATGTATTTAATAAAATTATATTATAAAAAACTGTTCGGTAAAACTAATAACAACATTACCTACTAATTTGGTACACGTTTTGGTAAAATCTTACTCTCTAATTTTGTAAAAAACCTACTGTCTAATTTTTGGACAATCTTACTCTCTAATTTTATAAAAAACTTACTGTCTAATTTTGTACTCTTTGGTATAAACGTTTTGGTAAAATCTTACTAATTTTTTAGTAATCTTATTCTCTAATTTCATATTTTTGAATAATTTGAAGCACCTCAATGATGCATTGGGTTCTATTTTTTTCGGGGACATGTTTCAATCCCTCTTCTATTGCAAATATATACCCATCCTTTTTTTTTATCTTTATTTGCTGCACTGGCAATTAGTGTTGATACGGTATTCATCGCATCAGATATTCCAGTACCTGCCTCTACAAGTTGTTCGTCTAAGTGGGCACTTTTCATTTTTTTTCGCTTTGCGAAATCGTCCATTGGAGGCACAATTTTTTTCGGTGTTGGCTTCATACATGAAATCAATGCTCTTGAATTTGTGACAGTTGACAGAAACGAGCTGGAGCTACTGCAACTGGATAGTGATCTTGTTACAGACTCAGGACGAAATTGAGCATTATTGTCTGAAATTTTTTTTATTGTGATAATGTCGTTTTGTGTTTTACAAGTAACAAATTTTTAAAAAATTGTTTTACAAATGATTTGCGATTCACCGTAAGTGTGATCAATTAGTGAAGAACTACACATCTCCTGCGATACCTCTTGCTCCAGAGTATCTTCATA
>NW_021848441.1:31129-52231 GCF_003651465.1 Formica exsecta | reverse complement strand
GATGGCTCAAGCTGGAAATAAGCCTGCTGGAAGCGCACTGGCTGGGAGCTCAAATCTTCTGTCGGTTTTCTTAGAAGCGATTCTTGTGTTCTAATAATAAAGTAAAATAGTTTATAACACAAATATGATACAAATATAATACAAAAAATAATTCAAAAATAAATAATTGTCAATTATTTACTTTCTGTGAGCAATATGTGATAACAAGAAGAATAGTGGTCGGTACAGGTGCCATTCTTTACTTTCGCTGGTACCTGATCCTGATGGTGGCAGTTTTTTTCTCCTTTCTTCGCGGCCAAACATGCTTCGAAGTGCTAACCACCGTTTCTCAATATTTTCAGCTTATATAAAAAGATACGTAGATTGGTATTATTTTATTAAATAGATTAATATATTTTACTGAACAGGTTGATTTTGATAATATATATTTACCTGACATGTCCACATTATAAACATCTTTTAATTGAAAAGCAATCATTCTCCATATATCCTTTTTTTATTATTATTTTTATAATGAGCGTCCGTTTTATCATAAAGAAATTTATTATCTCGCACAATATTAATAATAACATCATCTACAGTAGTACTTTCTTCTGCCATTTTATAGGTTAAAACTGATGTCCTTATCGTGTCGTTGTCGTAAAAGATGGGATTTGACCATCTTCCGAACGACAACGACACACGGCTTTCGACAATTTTTTACGACAGCCGACACGTAAAAATCACGGTTGTGCGCATGCGCACGACATACGACTACGTCTTCCGACTGATTGTAGACAGGGCTTTAAGCCCCTTTCAACTATGAAATACTAAAACTTGAATTTCCAAATTAATTACCAGACATGGAACAAATTTAATAAGTAACTCCATAAAGCTAATAATATTAATATAACTTTTTTCATATTACCTTATAGTTTATACTATAGTTTCCCGTACTATACTATAGTTTTTCCATATTATTTAACGTATGAAAAATATCCCTAACATATCCTATAGAAATCCTTAAGATGTTCCACAGGACATCCAGAGGAGATCCGAGGATTAAAATAGGATATCCTCAGGATATCCTACATGTATGTCCTGGATGCCCTTTGGACGTCCTAAGGACATCCTTGTGCTGTCTGGGTATTATCAATACTAGACAAATTTAGATTTTGCTTAGCAGCTATTCTACTGTTGTCACTCGGACGTGGACCAACCCTTGAAACCCGGTTGCCAAGGTTTATTGCCCTGGTGACACTCTACTCTTTTTCCGAATTTCCATCATTGTCGAGCACATTGTGCCCTTGACGACTATCGTCTATCGAGCTCATAGTGAGCCCTTGATTGACGCCAATCCTTGAAACCCGGTTGCCGAGCATTATTGCCCTGGCGATCCCATTACGGAAAAAAACTCAAATATTGAGTGTTTACACTCAATATTGAGTGTAAACACTCAATTTTGGGAGTTTACTCTGAAAATTAGGGTGTATACACTCAATTTTGAGTGTGTACATTGAAGATTGAGTGTTTACACTCGAACATTGAGTGTGTACACTCAAAGATCGAGTATTTATACTCAAAATTGAGTGTATGCCTTAAAAGATGGAGTGTGTACACCCAATGACTGAGTGTTCACACTCAAGTTTGAGTGTAAACACTGAACATTGAAAAGTTTACTCTCAACTCTTAGATATAATATTGAATAGATGAGTGTAAACCCTAAACCTTTGAGTGTTATTCACAAAATTGAGTATTCTCAAGAGTCAATTGAATGTTAACTCTCATGATTGAGTATTATTATTAACGCTGAAATGTTTAATGTGAACGCCCGCAAATATTTGAGCACTGCTTAAAAATGATTGCATTTCAATTTTTTAAGTAAATGCAGTAAATTTAGAGTATTGCGGTTGCAATTTAATAAAATCTGTTCTTAAGTTAAAAATATACTTTAAATATATTTTTTTAAGTAAGCTGAAAATTAATCCCAGACAGCACTATGACATCCTCGGGAAATCCGAAGGACATCCAGGACGGACATTACGGATATCCTGTAGATATCCAAATTTTATCCCGGGATATACTCAGGATGTCCTGAGAGAATGATGCCAGTTTTGAGACGCTGCCACAGCCACACAAGTATAAACCGTGTACATGTAATGCGCAGAACGCTCTGCGCATTTATACTTGTATACGCTATCCCCTCCACACGCTGTGGCTGTGGCAGCGTCTCGAAACTGGCATCACTGTCTGCTGCCTGTCAAGAAAATACTTTATTAGATAATATTGATATAAGTTCACATAAAAATACATCAAAATATAAATATAAAGGCCGATCACGAGGGTCGCAAGATTTGTAGGATGCACAGCGCACAGCGCACAGTATCCTTTGTTCCCGGAGATACGGCACGGACCAGTGATGCCAGAATTAAAATATCAAATTATGTTCTTTACATATTTTTAAAATTTCAATAGGGTTCTTATTTGGGTACGAATAAAATGTCACCTTTAAAACCAAAAAAAGTATTGAGTGGCAATTTTAAAAATGACTTAGAGCTTATACAAGAAAGTAATGAATTTGAAAAACATGATTCTGATAGTTCACTGATATCACAAAAATATGTTCGATCTGAGATGTCAAAAGTAGCAAAAGCTAAACATGAAAAACCATTTCATCTCTGAGCGTCTCTCTCAGTTTCGGGCGATCTCGTCGAGATCGACTCCCGAACAAACATGAAAAAATATCAAATTATGTTCTTTACATATTTTTAAAATTTCAATAGGGTTCTTATTTGGGTACGAATAAAGTGTCACCTTTAAAACCAAATAAAGTATTGAATGGCAATTTTAAAAATGACTTAGTGCTTATACAAGAAAGTAATGAATTTGAAAAACATGATTCTGATAGTTCACTGATATCACAAAAATATGTTTGATCTGAGATGTCAAAAGAAGCAAAAGCTAAAAATGAAAAGCCATTTAAAAAAAATGTATAGAAATACTTATTCATCATCAATGGTAAGATCTCTTAATATATTTTATGATAAGAAATTATATAATTGTAAAATATTAACATAACTTTCTGTTCTTATAAGAATTTTTGATAAAAATATTTATTTTTTAAATGTTACTTTTCCAGATTAACACATTGTTACAGGTGGATGATGCAGATCTTTCAGACTGTTATAATGTAAACGATGCCGACGAAAATATTTCAGGCGAGGTTGAAAATATTAAACCAAATAATAATTCGGAAAACTTATTGGTAAATTACAGTACTCATTATTTACATGTATTTTTCCAATTTCTTGAAATAATGTTTACATTATTGAGTATGATTTTCTTTAAATATATTAGAAAAGCACTGTGTTACAATCTGAACCCAAAGTAACTTCAGATGAATTTACAAAACCATCGGACAACTCACAATCAGATCCCAATGTGACTTCAAATACACTTACAAAGCTATTGGATAATGCAGAAAACTCATTGTTGGTGAGATAGTTGATAGTTGTTATTATTATTATTTTTATTTAACTTTAGCTTTAAACATTTAATTATAAAACTAATAATTAAATTATTTCATTACTTTTCAAAGTAAAAAAGTGTAAAAATGTACAAAAAAGTGAAATAAAATATAAAAAATCATTAAAAAATGGAAATTACTGTCTGAATTCGGACAAATTTATTTACACTTTTTTATACATTATAGAAGCATATGATTCTTTAGCCATTAAATTTAATTAAAAGATGTTCTAACGATATAATTTTAAAATGTGTGCGACTAACTGAATCTACTTATAATTATGCGATTGATCTGGTAAGTCATTTTTTTCTTGATATGATTAATATTTTTTTCTTTTATTGATTGAACGTTCATTGAACAGTGATTTTTGCATATAAAATATTCTTTTTGAACACCAGATTAGTTATACTTTAAACTTTCACTAATCACAATATTTATGTTGTATTAAAATAATTTATATAAAGTTTTTATTAGATTTTAGTTTTATAATCAAAAGAAGAAAGAGCTTTAATTTGATTAATAATTTACAATACTAAAAAGTTTATATTTTTATAATAAATGACTGATTATTTTCTTATAAAAGCATTCAATTTCATTGCATTCTCATTTAATGCACGCTTCTAGTGTATATGCATTTTATTATTTTCATGCACTTAATGGTCACAACGAACAATTTGTTAACAAAAATGTTCACCGATAGTGTGTTATTCATTGTGACCATTAAAGAATACCTTAGACTAACATTATATTTCAGAGTGTAGTCTGTCAAGTGTTGTAGTTCATTCATTGAACTGCTTATTGTTACTCTAAACTTTAATGTAACAACCGCTTAAAGTACACTGCACGTTAACAATTCGTTCCCTGAGGTAAGGGGGTACATAGAGGTATACTCATGGCCCATTGGTGTATTTCTATGTACCCCCCTTACCTCAAAGAACGAATCGTTGTAACAATTCGTTCCCTGAGGTAAGGGGGTACATAGAGGTATACTCATGGCCCATTGGTGTATTTCTATGTACCCCCCTTACCTCAGGGAACGAATCGTTGACGCGCAGTGTACAGCTTCAGTGTTACCCTCAACTTGAGTGTTATTCTCAACTTGAGAATTAATTGAGTGTTACTCTTAACTTAAGAGTACGCTCAAATAACTCTCAATTTGAGGGTTATACTCAAGTTGAGTGTCCGAAATAACCCTCATTTTGAGTGTTGCTTTGAGTGTTTTTTGAGTGTTTTTTGAGTGTTTTTTTGAGTGTTTTTTCCGTAAGGGAAATCGCTTCAGAAATTAAACTGATAAAAATAATTACAATATTATTAACCGCATTTTGCAGGCTTTATATATACTCATGACAAAAATTTGAATACGGGTATAGATAGTGTTGAATGCAATATTTTAATCTCTTTCTACAGCGAGCGCGCGTTTGTCTATCGCAACGCTCAGTCCATTCTATATGTCTATGCTTAAAATACGCAATTTTTCTGTTTTTTCATATATAGTTTCTGCAGTTTTTGGAACTTTTCTGGACTGTAGCAATTATTAAACTCAGTTATTAATTCTTTTTGTAATGTCAATAATTTGACTTCTTACGTTGATGTAAATTTTTATCGCCACTGAGGATGTCGTATTTCTGCGAACAAACTTTTGATTCCGGCATTGAATTTTTGTTAGCAGATTAAGGACCAATTTCACCAAGTCCGGTTAGATGAACCGACGGTTAAAATTAGCAGGGTTCCAACTGATATATTATTTACCAACCAATTTTGTTCAAATTGGTCTTAATTGAAAGACAATCGTTTGGTGGTGATTGGTAGTCTAATTACAACGTTTGGTAGTTAATTATTAGGCTACTACGATTATAAAACCATGTGCGCTGATCCTGCGCCTGCGCGTGCCTTCGTCGTGTAATGACTCTCGCAGTCCAGCGCGTTGACGCGACGCGCGATATCCAATGAGAGCTCTGATTTCCGGAAAAAATAAAGCTCTCATTGGATATCGCGCTTAGATTCTTTTCTTCTACCCGTATATATTATTTATGGGACGTATGTGTTATGTATTTAAGCAAGGAGCACACATTTTTGCATAAACGCATAATCATAAAGCCCGTATCAGACTACGCATTCTCCATCTCAAAAGTTTATCGTACGACGAATGTAATATTACTATAAAGCTATTGGCGTAGCGATTGGTTATCGAGTAAAAAATTTCTAGAGTCTCTGTATATGATAATAGTCTAGCATACACCGATATACTTTAAGCTATTTCATTCTCTAGAGGAGTGCCGCTTGATTCTTTTCTTCTACCCGTATATATTATTTATGGGACGTATGTGTTATGTATTTAAGCGAGGAGCACACACTTTTGCATAAGCGCATAATCATAAAGCCCGTATCAGACTACGCATTCTCCATCTCATTGCCAATCCACAAACATTTTGTCTGAATGTAATATCAGCATTATGGCTCTTGCAGATCAGCGCGATGACGCTAAGCGCGATATCCAATGAGAGCTTTATTTTTTCCGGAAATCAGAGCTCTCATTGGATATCGCGCGTCGCGTCAACGCGCTGGACTGCGAGAGTCATTACACGACGAAGGCACGCGCAGGCGCAGGATCAGCGCACATGGTTTTATAATCGTAGTAGCCTAATAATTAACTACCAAACGTTGTAATTAGACTACCAATCACCACCAAACGATTGTCTTTCAATTAAGACCAATTTGAACAAAATTGGTTGGTAAATAATATATTTGTTCGGCTAACTTTACAGCTTCCAGTTAGCCATCCCCACTACCTAACCGCACATGGTTTTTTTTACTTTTTGGATAAATTATGGACCACCAAACGTTGTAAATAAAGGATTTGTGACCACCTAACGATTCTGCATCGAATAAGCCCTGATTTAATCGATTAGACTAAAAATTAAAAATGTCACAAACGGTAACTGTTACGAACATCAACATATAGACTATATATCGACTATATATTGATGGTTACGAAATAATGGAAAGTAAAGATTAGCACCATCTACTTTCAAGCGTTTCCACCGTCTAAATTTCGTGTCAATTCGCTGCCATTCCGACAAAGCTTGTAGATCGGAGTGAGAGTGAAATGAACGCAGTCAGTCGTATTTCCATCGACTTAAATTTAGTCCTGCGCCG
The DNA here is from genome assembly GCF_003651465.1 of Formica exsecta. NCBI lineage: Eukaryota > Metazoa > Arthropoda > Insecta > Hymenoptera > Formicidae > Formica > Formica exsecta. Next base: position 45,570 of record NW_021848441.1, on the reverse strand, counting down.
CACTAGATGCGAATTAATACTTCGGTGGAAACTAGACCACTGCTTGTTAGATCATTAGAAAAAAAATATGTTCATATCAAGATATATATATATACACTGCCAGGCCAAGGCTCAGGGCCAGGAGCGACAGTGCGATAGCGTAAGCGCAACGTGTGCATACGTGTATATACGTGGATACACGTGGCGCGCGAAAGTAAGTGCATTTACTTAGAGATCCATCTCTTTAGTATTTAATTAATATTTTATTTTATTATGTCATTCACGAATTAAATAATATTACAATTATCGCGTAATATTACGACCATTGAGCTTTTTTTTACAATGATTCCTCTACAAAATTCCTTTTCTTTTTATAACAGCGGGGATCTATATCAAAATAATACGTGGCAACAACGATCGGTAATATCGAAAAATCGACGATTATCAAGAAAAAAAAATGTGTGGAATTTGGGCATTATTTGGATTGAAGACGCAGCCCTTAGTCTGCATCTGCGAAAATTTCGACAAGATATCACACCGTGGCCCGGAAGCTTTCAAAATCGAATTTGATAACAGAGTTAAGGTATCGCTTGCGTTAAAATTAGAATTCTTATATTACCAGTGCTGTGATATTTTTTTTCTTTTTTTTCATGAATATTTTCTTTTTTTTTTACAGAATGGATATCTGGGATTTCACAGATTAGCCATTGTTGATGGCCTGTATGGAATGCAACCAATGAGGATACACAAATACCCTAATCTTTTCCTCTTGTGCAATGGGGAGATATATAATTGTGACAGAGTAATATATTTTGATTTTTTGCATATTTATTATATATTATTAAAAGCAATATCGCCAATTTGAACAAAGCTTGGTAATGTTACATAATAATTATGGCAAGCGGAATATGAAAATACTAATTGAAATTTGTCACTTGATTTATAAAAAAAATTATGATTTGCTGAAGATGAGAGATTGATACTTTTTAACACTGAAATATCTCTCATTAATGGAATATAATGATATATACATGTTTATATATACATTTTTATATACATGTATATAAAAACATATTTAAGCAATAATTATGTTATATAAGTAATAAATTTATATGCTTGTTACATATGTTTATATATATATATATATATATATATATACATACATACATACATACATATATATATACATATTTATATTTGTATCATATTTCATCAATGTAACAGATTTCTTTAAAAAGCATCACTTTTTAATAGCTCTTACTTTTTTTGTAATAAGAATCTGAATGATATTTTAAATTATTATGTTTATATTTTAAAATACAAATGTACGTGATATTTTATTGAAAATGATGAGACAATAACTATCCTTATCAAATAATATATAAATGCAATATATTGCAGTTACAGAAACAATATCATTTTGAATATGCTACTAAATGCGATGTGGAAGTGATTATGCATTTATATACATGTACTGGTGCTGACAATGTTGCTCGATCTCTGGACGGCGTATTTGCATTTTGTTTAATGGATGTCGTCAAAAGGAGAATTCTAATAGGCAGAGATCCATATGGTGTAAGACCACTATTTAAATTACGTTCAGACGATGGACAATTAGCCATTTCTTCGGAGAGTAAGGTACCTTGCATTAATAAATAAAAAATTAATTTTTTCTCAAGATCTTTGTTAATTTTATATATAAATGTATATTATTTATATATAAATACATTTCTATAAAATAATTTACTAATGCGACAAAATTATTTTAGGGTTTGATGGAAATTACAAAATGTGTAAATGGCAAATGGACATTGGAACCATTTCCTCCAGGCCATTACGAGGAATATGAAATTTTACATGATGGTCGAACAAAGGTTTTGTCTAGTATCAGTTATCATAAACCTGGTGACAAACCTTCTTTCCATATGTATGTTCCTTGGCCTAGTGAGTAGATGAAATTCTATTAATACACATGGAGAGTACATATTTTAATGTCTAATTTATCTTTTGCAGTCTTGAGTCCAAAAGATATCCATGGCAATATTCGAAAGCTATTTGCAGCAGCAGTGGAAAAACGATTAATGGCCGACAGACGGATAGGATGTCTTTTGTCAGGTGGATTAGATTCTAGCTTGGTTGCAGCTCTACTAGTGAAACAGGCCAAAGAACATAATTTACCATACAAGATTCAAAGTTTTGCAATAGGTATGGGTGACAGTCCAGATATTATTGCTGCAAGACAGGTTGGTGGAAGTTTTCACACTTTTGTCCCATCTCGTTCCTCATCAGTAATTTTTTTAAATTTTTTATTATGCAATATAGGTTGCAGATTATATTGGAAGTGAGCATCATGAAATTATCTTTACAGAGAAAGATGTAATTGATGTATTGAATAATGTTATTTATTCGCTAGAAACATATGACATTACGACTATTCGAGCTTCGATAGGGTAAAACAAATTACATTAATACACATAACATTAAATATGTGTGATTTAGTTTTCGAATTATTTCAATGTTATAAGTCAAAAAATTTAAGTGTAAGATTCATATATAATCTTCTTTATCTGCCTTTTTTGGTTAAAAAAAGATAGATTTTATGGCTATAGTGATGGAATGTTCTATATATAATAGAATTGAAGAAACTTTTTATTTTGCAGAATGTATCTCATTTCGAGGTACATAAAACAAAATACAGAGACAACTGTGATATTCAGTGGAGAGGGTGCGGATGAACTGGCGCAGGGCTATATTTATTTCAGGGATGCTCCAAGTGCAGCAGACGCCCATAATGAATCTCTAAGATTATTGAAGGATATATATTTATATGACGGTTTAAGAGCTGATCGCACGACGAGTGCATTCAGTTTGGAGCTGAGAGTACCATTTTTGGATCTTCAATTTACATCGTATTATTTGTCCTTGGATCCCAATATACGACAACCTCAAGGTAGAGCAACAGCAATTGAACATTATAAATGATGCTGCAAATAATATTACTCAATTGTCCATAAAGGGAAGCATACTAAAAAAAACGAATACTATGTATACGTTATTACAGATGGAATCGAAAAACATTTGTTAAGATCTGCTTTTGATGAGACCGGTTTATTACCTTCGCATATACTATGGAGACATAAAGAAGCTTTCAGTGACGGAGTTGCGTCTATTAAGAAATCTCTTTTTCAAGTGATACAAGAAATAATAGAAAATCGTGTTCATGACGAAGATTTGAATGCAGCTTATACTAAATATCCTCATTGCACACCAAGAACAAAAGAAGCACTCTATTATAGGTAACATATAAAGAGACATTTTAGTAAGCAAACTTTCCTATTGTTTGATAATGCTTTATCTTTTGCTTGTGTTAGAAATATCTTCGAGTCGCATTACAAAGGACAAGCGGAAAGTTTTATACCTTATTTTTGGATGCCGCGCTGGGTAAAAAATGTTACAGACCCCTCTGCTAGATTCATCAAACATTATGCTGCAAATGCCGACGAAAAAGATCGACTGAAAACAATTTAAAAAAGAGGATAAATATCTTATAAAACATAAACACATACATATTATTATATTATTATTATTATTATATGATATATACATATACACACTCTGGATACTTTTGCATGAAACTAAAAAATATTAATAAGATATTTTTATTATAGATTTTTAAAGAAATATTTAATGCAATGTTTGTGCATATTTTTTTATTATATATATATAATGTGATACATGAATAATCTCAGAGAATACATAATTTTAGCATTGATAGATAAAGATTTTTTTTTTTTTTATCTTGGATTGCACTTTTGGAATCAGTTCGTGCCATTATTAGGATACTTTCAGCTCGAGAACATTATTTAGCAGATCTTAATATTTATTAAGTTCAAAAGTTATTTATATTATTTTTGTTTATATTATTTTTATTTTTGTTTTCACAATAAAATAATATACTGCTTTAAACGTTCTTAATTTTTTTTCCAGTCAATCCAATATATTAGTATTTAGTATATATGAGTAAAAAGATGTTTTATCTTTTACATAATTCCGTGAAAATTTTTAAAATTTGAAGAAATAGAATATATATATGTATATATATACAATAGAGATATGTATATAGAATGTCTCACAAGTGTCAGTCATCTTCTTTTATTTTTTGAATTAAAGAAGATAAAGCAAAAATATGTATATCAAATCAAACGGTTTAAGCCCAATTATTGTAAACATAGTTGTCATTCATAAAAACTATTTGTGTTAAAAAACGAAAAAGAAATGCATCATTTTTTTAACATAATAACATGGATATTTTGACATAATTATAAATTTGTAATATCTTTCAAAACAAATACAAGAATGTATGACTTAAAAGACTTATTTTACACAAGTTTTATTAATTTGAAATTTGGCGGGCAACTTTCATTTCCCTTGTATACCACCGCACATGCGCGAAAAAAATTTTCCATTTTACAACATTGTAGTCAATGGTCGCGTTCAGCAGAGAAAACCGCTTAGTAGCAATCGAATGTGATTGGTTCTTACTTTTAGAACCAACGAATCAACGTCAAGTGTTGACAAGACGATAACTGAGCGCTTTCTCTGCTGAACGCGGCCAATGCTGGAAACTCAAATTCCTATTTCTTCCAAGGAAGTTTTTGTGCATTACAGTTGTACACTTGAACGAAACGGAAATTCATAGAGCAAGAAGAAGAGGGTGAAAGTAAGGTTACTTGATCTTTCTGTTCACGTGCTCGTACATAGCTATTAGTTATTTTTCAGTTGAAAAAGAAGTGAAGACAAAAAAGAATAGGATGGCTAAGCTGCCTCGATTAGGAAGCAGGAAGAAGGCGAAGCGATGGGCCAAGGGTCAGAGTTCCAGTTCCAACCCGACGATCACGAGGCACCGCGAACAGGCCATCGGTATGTTCTTCAAGGATTTCTCCGGCACGCCGGGTATCACGAGGGAGGATCTACAGAAGCACGATGCTATCCAGGGTAGTATCCAGCCGCAGTTGGCGAAACTCGACATCGACGACGAAGATCAGCCGCCTGAGAGTACGGTGGACGGGACAGCGAACAGCTCCTCTGAGACGTACGCCAGCGATTATAGCAATTGCAGCAACGTTTCCTTCGGCAGGTTCCTCAGCCACTTTCAATCCACCTCGCTCGTACACAAGGAGATGCTGGCCATGCTGTCGGCCGTCACGGAGGTCATCAAGCAGAGGGGTGGTAATGAAATCTCAACGGAATACTTTGCAGCGATGATGACCACCCTAGAAGCGATCGAGGATGACACTTCTGTAGCTGCGACGCTATCTCTACTTGGAATGAGCTTGAAAACGGTGCCAAAGGGCGTACTTAATTTACAGTTTGGCGCGACAAGCCAGGTTTTCCTCCAAATCCTATCTAAATACACCATGAGCGAGAACTTTCTCATCCTGCGACACTGCATAGGCTGTCTCTCGGTGCTGCTGAGAGCGCAGGAAGCCGCCGCCTGGGCTAATCCCTCGACGATGCGAGTACTGGATGCTATATTGTCGTTCACCACTCATGTCAAGCCCAAGATACGCAAGTCTGCCCAACACGGTATATGCGCCGTTCTCAAGGGCAGCGATATAATGAAGAGCGAGAAGCCGCCTCAACATCATCCGGCCGCGGGACAGGTCGCGACGCACTGCATCGGGCAATTGAACGCCGCCTGTGAATCAGGATCATCACTGGGAGTTACCACTATTCTGCATACCCTTACACTGTTGAAGGACATAATGCATCAGCTGCCCAAGTCGCACGTGAAGACCATCTGCGAACGTCTGTTGAGTATCATGACATTGAAGAATGTATTGATAACATCGTGCTGTCTGCAAACACTGCACGGATTATTTGTCTCTAGGCCATCGGAAGCGACGTTACCACTGCAAAGAAACGAGGATATCATTAGAGCCCTTTATGATTATCAACCATCCGCGACCGACGTGCAGCCAACCTTGGCGTGGTTGGCAGTCATGCAGGAGGCTCACTGCAATCTAGTATATATCGCCTTGAATGATTCGTCAGCCATCAACGTGGGATCGACGATATTGGATTATGTTATACCGAGAATGTTGAAGAGATGTATCGAACTCTGGTTATCCAACAAGACGGAAATCATAGCTGGCGCGTCGAACACCGTCAAGATCATTCTGCAAGAGTGCGTGGCGCCTCTCTACGTGAGCGCGGAGCGAATTGATAGGTACACTTCCACCTTGAGTCAGATTATTTCGTTGATGCACAAGGCGTTGAGTTATCAATACCTCGAAGCCTGGCATCACGTCTTTCATCTCGTAGCTTCGCTCTTCCAAATAACCGGCAAGTCAAAGCTTCGGGGACTTACAGATATTGTCAGGTCCCTGGGAGAGCTGCGAGATTCCTACAACTTCGCGTACAGCAGCGACGTCGAATACGCTGTTGGAGCTGCGGTTAGAGCCATGGGACCGCAGATCGTATTGAGCATCCTCCCTCTACAAGTCGACGGCGGCGCGATAAATCTGAAGCGGGGTTGGCTGATCCCGCTGTTGAAAGACTGCGTAACGGGCGGCACCATCTCCTTCTTCAAGGACGTTCTGCTGCCGATTGCTTTGATATGCGAGGAGAAGAGTAAGGCAGGCATGGAAGGAAAGACATACGAATTTCTGATACCGCAAATCTGGTCGATCTTGCCGAGCATATGCAACGACGCTAGCGATGTTAAGGACAATTTTAAGAGTATCGCCAAGTTGTTAGGTATGACACTCAGCGACCGAAAGGACCTAAAGTTACTCGTAATGGCGACTCTGAGAAAGCTAATCGGAAAAGCGACGCGGGACGAGTGCATTGACGACATCGCCGAGCTCGCTCGCTTCGCCAAGAACGACCACCCTAGAAGCGATCGAGGATGACACTTCTGTAGCTGCGACGCTATCTCTACTTGGAATGAGCTTGAAAACGGTGCCAAAGGGCGTACTTAATTTACAGTTTGGCGCGACAAGCCAGGTTTTCCTCCAAATCCTATCTAAATACACCATGAGCGAGAACTTTCTCATCCTGCGACACTGCATAGGCTGTCTCTCGGTGCTGCTGAGAGCGCAGGAAGCCGCCGCCTGGGCTAATCCCTCGACGATGCGAGTACTGGATGCTATATTGTCGTTCACCACTCATGTCAAGCCCAAGGTACGCAAGTCTGCCCAACACGGTATATGCGCCGTTCTCAAGGGCAGCGATATAATGAAGAGCGAGAAGCCGCCTCAACATCATCCGGCCGCGGGACAGGTCGCGACGCACTGCATCGGGCAATTGAACGCCGCCTGTGAATCAGGATCATCACTGGGAGTTACCACTATTCTGCATACCCTTACACTGTTGAAGGACATAATGCATCAGCTGCCCAAGTCGCACGTGAAGACCATCTGCGAACGTCTGTTGAGTATCATGACATTGAAGAATGTATTGATAACATCGTGCTGTCTGCAAACACTGCACGGATTATTTGTCTCTAGGCCATCGGAAGCGACGTTACCACTGCAAAGAAACGAGGATATCATTAGAGCCCTTTATGATTATCAACCATCCGCGACCGACGTGCAGCCAACCTTGGCGTGGTTGGCAGTCATGCAGGAGGCTCACTGCAATCTAGTATATATCGCCTTGAATGATTCGTCAGCCATCAACGTGGGATCGACGATATTGGATTATGTTATACCGAGAATGTTGAAGAGATGTATCGAACTCTGGTTATCCAACAAGACGGAAATCATAGCTGGCGCGTCGAACACCGTCAAGATCATTCTGCAAGAGTGCGTGGCGCCTCTCTACGTGAGCGCGGAGCGAATTGATAGGTACACTTCCACCTTGAGTCAGATTATTTCGTTGATGCACAAGGCGTTGAGTTATCAATACCTCGAAGCCTGGCATCACGTCTTTCATCTCGTAGCTTCGCTCTTCCAAATAACCGGCAAGTCAAAGCTTCGGGGACTTACAGATATTGTCAGGTCCCTGGGAGAGCTGCGAGATTCCTACAACTTCGCGTACAGCAGCGACGTCGAATACGCTGTTGGAGCTGCGGTTAGAGCCATGGGACCGCAGATCGTATTGAGCATCCTCCCTCTACAAGTCGACGGCGGCGCGATAAATCTGAAGCGGGGTTGGCTGATCCCGCTGTTGAAAGACTGCGTAACGGGCGGCACCATCTCCTTCTTCAAGGACGTTCTGCTGCCGATTGCTTTGATATGCGAGGAGAAGAGTAAGGCAGGCATGGAAGGAAAGACATACGAATTTCTGATACCGCAAATCTGGTCGATCTTGCCGAGCATATGCAACGACGCTAGCGATGTTAAGGACAATTTTAAGAGTATCGCCAAGTTGTTAGGTATGACACTCAGCGACCGAAAGGACCTAAAGTTACTCGTAATGGCGACTCTGAGAAAGCTAATCGGAAAAGCGACGCGGGACGAGTGCATTGACGACATCGCCGAGCTCGCTCGCTTCGCCAAGAACTATCTGCCGATTCTCTTCAATCTGTACACAACGAAACCGAGCGGTACGGACGAGGAGGGGCAACGTCTCGCCGCGTTCGACACGATCAAGACTTACATGACGATCGCGAGCAGCGACCTAGCGAACGAGATGTTTGAACGCGCGCTTAGCAAGCTCGACGAGTCTGGCGCGAACGACTTTTTCAAAGATAGCGTTTATGATCTGATAAGAGTGCTGATCGGCTACACGGACATCGAGAAGCTAAGAAAGTACTACGACATGTGCGTACCGCTCCTCAAGGACGGCACCAAGCAAAAGGAGCAGAAGAAAGCTTATAGATTCTTGGAGGAGATGTGCGGGAGTGATCAAGAGGTGTGCAAACAATTTCTGCGGGAGCACAGACGCGAGATTCAGAAAACGCTGATAACATCGGCGACCAGCGTGATTAAGACGAGTCAAGGCGCTCGTCTACGATGCCTGATGCATCTCGTCAAGTTGCATCCGCAGCTCGAGAAGACCAAATTCCTGGAAGCCGTCGTACCGGAAGCCGTGCTCGGCGTCAAGGATATAAACGAAAGATGTCGCAATACGGCGTATCAGTTGCTCAACATGATCGCCGAGAAATTCCTGGACAATCCCGAGCATCTCAAGGATTATACAGATATGTTGATGGTGGGTTTAGGCGGTGAACAAAAATACATTAGTGCTACTCTACTGGCTCTGGCGACCCTCACTTATCATTACAACGGTTCTCTGGGCATGGAAACTATCGGAGAAATCTTGGGGCACGTCTGTACGATTCTGACGAGTCCCACAAGGGAGGTAGTAGAGTCGGCATTGTCATATGTGAAGGTATACATCAACGTGATGCCGTCTACCGTCGTGGCCCCGACGTTACCGCAGATGATCGACGCTCTGTCGCGAATGAACGAGGATTGTAAGCGTCATTTTCGCCAAAAGGTACGCGACATCTTTACGAAATTGATAAGGAAGTATGGCATAGGGCCGATATCGAGTATGGTACCGGCTTCGGACGTGATCCTGCACAAAAGGTTGAAGAATATCAACAAAATTGAGGATGCGAAGAGGAAGAAGCGAGAACTTGAAAGGGCGAAGAAGCTGGAGAACGACGACATGGAATTTAACGCCAAGAGGAGGCCTAAGAGCATAGAAGAGATATTGGCTGATAGTGATGAGGAATTCGAGGCGACGGAAAACGAGAGACCGACGAGAAGCAAGAAGAGAACATCAAGGAAGGATGCCTGGATTCAAGAGAACGAGGGGAACATAGTTGATCTTATAGATCCCGCAGCTGCCAGGAATATTACAAGTTGGTTTATGGTCATTTTTTTAAATATGGAGCTTCTCATAAACGCGTTTCTTTTTTATAATTGATTTGGTACATTTAATGGATTCTCTAATATTTCTCTTAGTTAATTAAGCCGAGTTTCTTAATTGATCTTGTGTGTATTATTCTTTTTTCTCAGTTATAATAATTAAATTGGTGTTCAAAACTGTATTTCTGTCTAGATATGCAGAATAGAAAAAAAAACAGAAAATTAATTAGATCTCATCTAACTGTAGTTAATGTTTGTAGGATTGCTTGCAATAATTGCGAAGAAAAAGATTTGCATTATTCAGTTTTGTACGTTTCAGCTACACAACCGGGCGTGACAAATCCGAAGATTCCAGTGAAAAGGGTAAAGGATCACAGCTTCAAAACCGCACCCGATGGTCGCCTCATCATCACAGATGGTAATGAAAAGGACAGTGACACAGAGGACAGGAGTAAGAAGAAGAAAGCTTCTTTCTTTCAAAATGATTCAGAAGAGGACGATTATGGTAAGATGTTATTAGAGTTTATTCAGGATTGTGTTAATGATATATCTCTTGCATACCTCATGATAATTTTATATATTTTGTAGAGGGTGAGGACGATGTATCGGTGGCGGCCACGAAGAATGCCGTCAAAAAAAGGAAATATAGCGAAAGCACGTCGGACGTGATGAGCTTGAAGAGTCAGTCAACATCGAGATACCAAGGTATCTCAACAAAACCGTCAAATTTAATTTTCCATAGAGTGATAAGTTCTTAGAGACAATCTTTTTCTCGAGAAATTATTTTATCTTGATTAATTTAATTAATTTAATTTCGATCTCTTTGATTTTAGCTGGTGGCTCGGGTATTCACCGACCGCTAAAAGCGAGAAAGGTGGAACTTGGTTCGGAATATCGCGCGGTGAAGGCCGGAGGAGATATTAAGAGGAAGGGTAAACCAGATCCTTACGCGTATCTACCCTTAACGAGAGCCGCATTAAATAAAAGGTCAACAATATATTTCTTTTATTTGGTATCATATATATTGGGTTGAACGGAAAGTTCGTTCCGTTTTTTACTAACAAATGAAGACCAAAAAACGGCATTATATATATTTATATAAATTAATTTATATTAATATATTTGTCATATTATTCTCTGTTTTGATTTATTAATATATTGATAAATTGAACAATCTTACTCTTTACAGAAAGAAAAAAAAGAATGAGAGGTGCACGCGTAACGGAAAAAACTGTTCTGTTTCTTCTGTCCTGTACCAAAGGTAAAAAATTATCTTTTAAAAAAAAAGTAAAAAAAAAAGCGAGTCCATGCGACAGGTGTAAAAAATAGTTATGTAATATAGTGTTATTTTATCCAAACCAGAAAAACTGTGGTACAAAATAGTTGCTTTAAATTTCTACAAAAATAGTGATATAGAAATATTGCAGGTCAATTAATAAAAAAAATTTACTTATTGTCATTTCTAACACATTAAAAAGATGCTGTATCTAAATTGCAATTTCTTTTAAAATAGTAAAACATATTTAAGTATACAAAAATTTTTAAATAAAAATTAATTATTACTTCTAACTGGTTAACCAGTTCACTGGTAATGACTCATGTATGGGCACCATGAATAACTGCCAATTTTCAACGGATTTGCATTAAACTTAATACACCCATATTTTTTGGGTCGATGACTAATACGAAATTATTTACTCTTATCAGTTTTGGCACAAAACGTTGATTTCGGGTCCACCAATGAACTGGTTAACCAGTTAAAAAGATGCTATATCTAAATTGCAATTTTTTTTTAAATAGTGAAACATTTAAATATAAAAAAATGTTTATTTAAAAAAACATGGCGCTGTTAACATACATGTATACTAATCAAATAAATGTACTCGTTACATTTTGAATTTAGTGAGAGACACTACCATGTCTCTTGATATTTCTTTTATTTTGATCACATATATATTTACATAAATTAATTTATATTAATATATTTGTGTCACGTCACTCTCTGTCTTGATTTATTAATATATGTTAATAAACTGAACAATCTTATTCTTTACAGAAAGAAAAAGAAGAACGAGAGGTGCATTCGTAACGGAAGGATCACACTCTGATATATTCTGCTAGCGGAACCCGCGCGTGTGTTGTCAGATTGCTGAGAGAAGAAACTATCTTTCGAACTTTACGCCCATATGTTTCGGAGAGATACTTTCATTTGTAATTTTTCTCCACTGTCAATCTCAATGCTTCGACTATACACAACGGGCACAGGATTTCTGGCTTAGACGTGCCAGATAACATGTTTCCTAAATACTGTGATGTGCATGGAAGAACTAGCAATGGAGACGTTAATAATTCGGTTTCCATCCTTGGAATAACGTCCGTCTCGTATATAGAGATTGGAAAATGATGTCCACAAGTAAACACCATATTATCCTCTTCCACCGTGAGCAAACGATTCACAGCATCCGAATCCTGTTAATATAAATATCTTAAATATAATATGCAATATAAATTATAATATAATTAATATAAATATAATAAAAATTGTATTTTTCAAAATCACGTAAAACAATCACAAAGTTCTTAAATTTCTGCGAAGAGTGAAAGAAGGTGCATTGATGATCTAGGGACATTGACTGACTCTATATTTGAGAAGATGGGAGGAGGATGAATAGTGTTAATATTTGATATATTTATTGTAATGTGTGATATATACGATACTAATTTTCTTTAAAATAAGTATTGTAATGTAATGTAAAGAATCACGCTAATTTGATACAACTAAATTTAATGTAAGCTAACATAGTGAAATATATATCTTGTAGATTAGCGATAGATAAAGTATTTTACCTTGATGTGTGCGAATAGTTTGGAGTGTTCCATTTCAGAGGACACTGTACTAATAATTCCCTCCATCATTTGTTGTGAGCTATTGTTTCTACTCGCGCCCGGATATCCGTTTAACGGTGCCCCATAATTGTCGGCCATTAAACAGGAGAAGACTTTGACGTATTCGGGCATGGTATTGTCTAAAATATAAGTTAGTCGTTAGCGTTACTCTCATTGAATTCACGTCTGTTTTTCGAAAGTCGAAAAAAAAAAGAAAAATGTATAGATGCGTAACCTTCATTTACATGTTGCATCAACATTGATAATACTTGGAGACAAAATTTGAGCGAGAATAAGTCCTTCATGCACCAATCATTCTTGCCCCCTTTATCGCACTTGTTTGCATCCAGGTATCTTCCTATCGCTTCTTGGCTATAAAAGAAATCACAATATCATGAATTGATTCGTTTCACATTTCATTTCGATCTCGATATTTCAGGGATTCCCGAACTGTATATATATCTGTCAAAAATGTTTCTTCTGCAGTCAGAGATTAAAGTTTTAATATAAAATTATATAGACTTTCTATCTTTTATTAATTCGAAAAGAAACATATAGAAAAAAAGAGTTTTGTGATCTTCAAGAGCGTCTCAATTAATCCCTGTGTTCATTCATTAAACATGTCCATAAAAAAAGCGAAGAAATTACAATCTCAATTGAAGATGAGATAAAAAGACACAAGTTGCTACGTAAAGCTGCTCCATGATGTAATATCAACTCACCAAAACAATAATAATCCAAGCGGATAGTAAATGACACATATGTGTTCGAGAAATACGTTCTCCAAACTTTGCATAGGTAAATCATGCTCGATCCAAAAATGAATCGCACATCGCAATACTTCGCATCTCAGGGTGTTCGCCTCGTTACCAATATTGTTCAAGTAAAACTTTAGCGCCTTTATGGTCTCATTGATCATGTAATTCCTCTGAGTACGCGAGGACACTTTGTCAGAAAACGCGATGTTCTCTTTATACGCGTCGCACTGATTCATCTGACTGTCATTATTAACACTATTTATCATTGTTTTCGCGCAGATCGATTGTGTAAAATTTTGCGCGTTGTTACGAGCAATGTTTTTATGCGATTCGTGCGATTTATGTGAATCGTTCTCGTCGAAGATAAGATTTTCGATCCATTCGCGTTGCTCGTCTTCGTTCGCGCTAGACTCGACGTCAGAGATCTGACCCGCGTTCGAAGGTGATTCTTCCTCCTTTCTTCGCGTTATACATAATTCTTCTAAACCACCCTGGCAATCAAAGGTATACAGTTCTTGCGCGATCGCTTGCAAATTATTCAACGATCTACTCGTAGAAATCTTCGTCCAGCTTCGTGTGACGCTGTTCTCCAGGGATTCCATGAGATTTTTCTCCGCCTGTCTATTGAACAATTCAGTATTCTTCTTGATACTTCGACAGGACGCAATATCCTTCGTCGCGTCCACATTTTGCGAGATGATCTTAGCTGTGGATTCATACGGAATTGTTTCTGATATTGAATGACTTATAGATGAGCGAGCACTTAATTTATGTAACGCCTTCAATTGATATGTAAAAGCGGTCAGAATGTCACCCTCTAATGCCGCTATCTTGGAACAAGCTTGATAATTTTCTAATTCGATACACTGCAACAAAAAAATTGTGACGATATACATTCGAATCCGTCCACTTACGAAAAGTCTAACTTCATTTAAAAATTAAAACAGATATTAAATATAGTGTACATGTATGTATTTAAATTTAAATTAATATA
>NW_021848441.1:9894-30868 GCF_003651465.1 Formica exsecta | reverse complement strand
ATATATATTCACATATCAAAGTATATATAGATATTCACAAATATCAAAGTATATCTGTGCTATGTGCATACAAGATAGCTATATGTTTTATGAAAAAGGAATTGATGAAGAATATATTATTTTATTGCTTTTTTTCTATAAAATAGAGAGAGAAGACAAATCAATATTATGAAATGAAATAAGATCCCTCAAATTATAAAAAGCAAGTTGGAAAAAGCGCGTTACTTCCGGAAATGTCATCCATAAGACTACGTTTAACGATTGAATGATTAACATGATAAAAATGATTCTTTTATTTTTATATAAAATTTTATTATCGTCTCGTATAATCATACGAAGTGATCGACGAACCTTGTCCATGATACTGGCGGAACGATATAAACCGTAAAAATGTTCCAGGATGTAATGAAGAGTCAATTCTCCAGGTGATTTTTCGATGACGCTCAAAGGACGGACGAGTCCGGCGAAACAGGACACGTCGTTAGACTGATAAGAGATCTCCAGAGTAGAAATACCAGGTACTTGACTAGGAACGTCCAGCGCTATGTGTAACGTATTGGGAAGTCGCACTACTCGTTTCGATGATTTCAGCAATACGAGCTTGTCGTCGGCATCGCGTGTCTCTCTCGCGGGGATGCGACCCAACTGCGCTCTGCTATTATTGCCCCAGGCCAGTATTGTACCCCCTGAAAAAATGCACAACGCTTGCTATACTTTATTAGTTTTCAGTCTATTAAACGTCGCGTAATTAAAATAACAATTTCAATCACGGATTATAATTGTGCTTTTATCTTTTAAAAGTTTCAGATTAAGAATCTCATCAAACAGTTAAGAATCTTGTCTGAAAATTAATATTAAAAAGTTTACAGGAAAATCATATTTGTGTTACTAAAATTATAAAAATATTACTATTAAAATTATAAAACAAAATTTAAAAAATTTGTTAATTAAAATTAAATTTAATTATAATATTAAGATCATTTCATTCGAGATAAAATTGCTAAGTTCTTTTTGAATTTAGGATAGATAATCTAGATATTAAGAAAGATTAAAATTTAAAAAAAAATTTGTTTTTTACTAACTTGGTTGTATCGCAACTGTATAATCGTAACCACAGGCGATCCCAATGGTTTTAATCACAGGATTGGTTCTCTCCTTATTATTGTGGCCGATATTTTCCGATTTCGATGCACTGGTAACATTTCCATTGTTCTCAGATGCATTTCTATTATTTGCCGATGAATCGCTCGACTTGGCACCATTGTCCGAGTCTCGTTGATTTTGCGTTCTCTTAAAATCGTTGTGTCTAGGTGGTATTTGTGCGAAAATAGAAGCCGGATTATAATACAAGGGTGTTGGAATCGGCATTTCCTTTCTTGTACCATTGCCTAATTGACCGTCCAGATTACGGCCCCATGTGTATAAGGAACCGTCTTTCGTTATCAATGCATTATGGTGACAGCCGACTGATATCTAAATACACAAAAAATGATTATATATTATAAGTTACATCTTATTTGCTTTGCATAAAATACGCAGAATTCTCTTTTTCTAACGTTATAAGACAATATTTTCGGAAATAGCCCTAAAAAAAAAAAAATTCTAATATTTTTGGATTCTTTTCAACAAACTTGAGTAATCTGTCCTTTTATCAAACTTGTATCGACCACAGACGGCTTTAAATGCGTTTGACTCTCGTCTATCAAACCAATGTTTTTCAAATCTGCGTTTTCGGATGGTTTCTTTCGCGTTTCTACGCTAGAAGCGATCGTTTTCGTCTCCATAGTTTGCACATTGTCCTCCAAAGGTTCTTTCATTTCTTCGTTCAAGTTTATAACGCCGATTGATATTTTCTCCGATTCCTCCAAAGTTTTATTTTTTCTTTCCTCTTGTTGCTCCAGTATACGAGTCTTCTTTTGCGCTTGCGCTTGTAATCTGAGAACCTGAGGACTCGCGCCCCATACGTATAATTTATTCGTATCGCTAAGAGCAAGCTATAAACACACGAGGTACGAATGTATGAGATTGCCATTATTATTCACATCAAGTGTTACGTTACAAATATGAGATGTTAAAAAATTAATGAACGATTATGATTCTTAGAAGGATCAATCTCCGTCGTTTTTACGAGGATAAGGTCACATATATATGTATCATTCACTGACTTACATTATGAAAGTATCCGGTACTTATAAGCGTTATTCCGTCCGGCAACGATACTTTCGTCGGCACAGAACTCTTAGCGTTACTCCCACCGATTCCCAATTGACCAAGGACATTTGATCCGAAGGCGTATACGACACCATCCACGGACAATGCCAGGGTGTGCGCGTAACCGGCGCTGATGCAGCGCACAACCACGCCGAGCAGAGCCGTGACCAAGGACGGCGTGATCTTTTCGTCGGTGTTACCGTGGCCCAATTGACCGTGGACTCCCCAACCCCACGTAAATACTCTGCCGTCAGCGGTAAGCGCCACGGAGTGATATTGCCCGGCCACTGCGTCGACAATAATCTCCTGCGCCAGTGAGACGATCAATTCTGGACTCGAACACTGCAGCACCTTGCCGAGACCCAGCTGTCCAAATTGACTCGATCCCCAGGCGTAGATCCCGTTGTTGGTAACCGCCAGGGTGTGGCAATGTCCGCACGATACGCTGAAAACTTCTATCTCCATACTTCGGAAGAAACATATGGCATGAGGTGCTCCGTACCGCAAGACGCTAGAGCCAGTTCCTAATTAATAATAATATACATCAAATTAAAAAAAAAAATATTAAATTAATATGTATACACGACAGATTGAAGGAAATATAAAAAGGCTAGATGATTGAAAATTTAAGATAGAAGGAAATCGAAAGACCAATATGAATTGAACGAAAGATACAAGTACAAAGTTAATAAAGCTTTCAAACTGCCAAAAGACTGACATATAATATAAAAATGTTTCACTTTTTATTTTAAATCATATTCAATTTAAAGAGCATATAGAAATATACAATACATATAATAAAATGTATAACTTAAACAATTTCTAGAAATTTTGCAAAATGATGATCGGTATTATAAATTATTACAAAATATAATAGAAAAAATTTTTTTTTTCTTATCTGAGAGACATGTGCTTTAAATACTTAACAACTTCTTGTGAATACGCGTTTATAATTTTATACTTGTTATGTATAAATTAAAACGCTTCATAATTTTATTATTTACGTTTTTTTGCCCAAATAAAAAATGTGTGTCAAATATATACCTAGACAACCTTGCACCAAGCTTCCCCAAGTGTAGATGTTACCGTTTCTAATAAGAGCAACGTGAGAAAATCCAGCGCTCAGTGATCTTCTCTTAAAATCAATATGTAACGCCATTTCCGAGTATTCCTGCTTACAGACAAAATTATAAAATTATAATTGTAGATAGCCATGTGATAGTGATTGAATAATACGAGATTCGGCAAATGAAAAAACGAGATTATATATATGACATTCCCTCCCTTCGCAATCTAAAAAATTTTCTAGTCTTTCAAAAAATCTTTCATAATCTTTTCTATCAAAAGCATTCGAAAAATGCTAGAAAAATAGAAATGATTAATATTAGATAGAAAAATATTCGAAAATTGGATAAATAATATTTATATTACACTAATTTTATATATGCAAAATACGTGTTTTTTATTTTTATTTATGTCGGGAATTAAATATTAAAAGTTCGAAACAATGTATTAATATAACTACAACTGCAATCTCTTCGATATGTTGAAAAATGAGACGACGCATGAAGAAAAATCAACGTGTCAAAAATTATCTAAACAATATAAAAATATATTGAAAGATATGCACGATAGAAGCATTCCCGAGGAGAATTTAAAAAGAAATGTTTCGAAACACATGTAGGGAAGACGCACAGAAAAATACCGTAAAATCAATTAGTTTGTTTAAAAAAAAGAAGTAAGCTTCAAATTTTGTAATTTCTTGATGATAAAAGCTTCTCTATAACTTTTCTCGTTTCCTTTACCATATCTCGTATATATTAAAATTTACAAAATATAAATTTTTATGGAGTTATACCTTGCTCATTTCTGGCAATTGCACATCGTACAAAAGCGTAGATTTGTAATTAGAATTTAATAATTGTTTTTTATGTATAAGAGTCAATAAAATTAATATAAACGTTTCTATTATATCTTCCACAAGCGTATCATCCTGTAAAACGTATAAATAACATGATAACCAAAGACTAAATTAAAATTTATACTCTCCTACTCCTACAGCCTTGTTACTGCCATTGTAGAATGTCCTTAATAAGTACACTCTTGTATGAGATTAATCAAAGAATATACTATTCTATAGTATATTAACGACTCCGAGAATCAATTTACCAAAATTTCTTCGTTTTAGATAGTTCATAATTCTTAAGAAAGAGAAAGAAAACTATATTATTCGTACAATATTTTTAAGAAAGAGATCGATTTCAGATCAATATACATCTTATATGACAATAACTTTTAGTACTTACAATATTATCCGTAACATCTATAAAATCGCATTGACTAGATCGTAGATTACACAATACCATTTTATGGCGTGCTGTATACTGTAGCAGTTTAGGTCGTAATACTGGATTTGTTGGATCATACAATGTTACTAATCTCTGTGAAATATCAAAGTATTAAGCACACAATTGTAGTACATTTGAAAAATGTAAAGTAAAACTTTCAATTTTTTTAATATATTAAGCGATCTTTTTTTCGCTCATGTATATATTTTACAAAGTAAAATAATCGAGAATATTTTTATATTGCTTTCTTCTCTTTGATTTATTTGTTAATTTAGTTGTCAAATGGAAAGTAATATATATCTTTGTTTTCACTTTATTTATAAAATGCCTGAAAGCTATTCAAAACACAATAAATAATCATTGGCAGGGGTATCCAATAGCGAAAAATGTAATTAAAAAAAAAGAAGATAAATGGTTCACATTCGTGTATTGTATATACACAAGCAATACAAGTTTGATTTCCATACAAAATCCATTTATTTTATAAACGACGTTTATATCATAAAAATAAAATAATCTTGCATTTTGCAGATGAGACAGAGAAAAATCAGATGCAAACTTTTGTAACTTTTTATCAAAAGTTAGTACTTAAGAGTTAAGATTTTTTACCTGAAGCACGAAAATTTGAGACTCTCGCAGATTACTGCGTACAAACAACATATGGGCTCTAGCTAAATCATGATTCAATAACATTGCTTGCATCAGATCAGATTCGCTTAAACATATAAGTAAACCATCTAAAACATATACGTAAGTTCATATTACATCTCATACATTAATGATATTCACTTGGAATTTGTTTGTGAAACACATGCACGCAATCATACTTGTGCATATATATATATATATATATATATATATATATGTATGTATGTATGTATGTATGTATGTATGTATGTATGTATGTATGTATGTATGTATGTATGTATGTATGTATGTATGTATGTATGTATGTATGTATGTATGTATGTATGTATGTATGTATGTATGTATGTATGTATGTATGTATGTATGTATGTATGTATGTATGTATGTATGTATGTATGTATGTATGTATGTATGTATGTATGTATGTATGTATGTATGTATGTATGTATGTATGTATGTATGTATGTATGTATGTATGTATGTATGTATGTATGTATGTATGTATGTACGTATGTATGTATGTACGTATGTATGTATGTATACATTACATGATTTTGGACAAACGTCGTTTATGCCAAACATTTGTACTGTCTTCATGAGGATATCTAACATTTGGCTGTACAAACTTCTCTGTGTAGCTAAATGATGTAATACTTCCCATAAATAAGTTTGACCAGCTATATTAATAGCTAGCAATTCGTCGTAAAACATATTTGTGGATAAAAAGTACCTAAGGACACAAAATATAGAATTATAAACAGAGTACATATACCATACTTATTTTTCATTCATTATTTTTCATGCCGACAACTTTAACAGGATAGAAAAGTGAAAGAAAATAGAAGTTATAATGTTATTTTTTTAGAAATATATTTGCATTGTAAAATGCAACTTACAAGAATTCTTTGTAAATTGCTTTAGATTGTTCTGACCAAATCCTCAATGTCATTTCGATGAAGGCAAGTATGCATAAATTAGATAAATGTATCCTTGTTGCAGTGGGCATCTCAGTAATGACAGGTGTCAGTAAGCAGTGGGTGAGACAACTTAATAATTCGGAGGTATGACCAATCGACGCAAACTTTAACACGCTCTTCAATAATTTACACTAAAATATAAATATTGGGCAAAATTAATTCTGCTCGCGATCAATAAAGAAATATTAATCTTTTTGTGTAAAGTTTTTGACAATATAGCAGCTTCTTTTCTTTAAATAACAGATATTTTATATATAATAAGTCGCACATCGGAAATAAAGAGAATATTTAAATCTCTTAGATTAAAAAAAAAAGTTTAGATGTTTCAGAAGAATGATTCATGATGTGATACACTTATAAATTAATTTTTTACACATCTTCAAATTTTCAACAGAGATATTGTGAAGTTTTCTGTTTCCAAATCGATCCATGATTTTTTAATTAAGCCCTTATTTACCCTAGACATTTTATAAGAGGCTACTGCACGTGGGAATTCTTTGTTTGATAAAAATATATCGCCAGCATATTCCAACAATTGTTGTCCATTGAGCCCAAAAATCATTGCCAATCTTCCTGCTTTCTGCAACTCGTTTTTCTTCAATATCAGCTCCATGAAAATGGAAAAAAGTGATTTTCTACAATAAAAGCATGTAAATAATTTAATAAACACACCTAATTTTTGCATTGTTCCGTGAATATCTCTCCTATTCATCCCTCCCACCCATTATTTTACTATAATAAATTTGATAAAACTTACCTTAGAATAACTTCGTATACACAGCGATTTGTAACAATTATACATGTATCTAAATTAGGTATTTCAATCTTAATATCCTTTATATTCTTTGGTAAAGTACATTTATTCTCTAGATCTTGAGAGACTTTTCTCTGTATCACATTATCAAAATTTGTTACTTTGTAAACCGCACGTATAACTTCCTTACTGCTCTTAAAAGAAAATGTTCCGATAATAGACTCGGAATTAAATTTGCAGTCTTTATTTACATGAGTCTCGGACAATTGATCAGATATTATATATATCACATGTTGATTAATATCAGTAATGAAAAAGAATCTGTGCGTCAATAAAACAGTCTCGCAAGACTCGAATACTTTGTGCATTGATAACGGCACTACAGCCAAATTCGGACCGTGCACCTAGGATAAGAAATTAAACATGAATTAATATAAATATTAATATTATATTAGATCTATATCTAGCAATAAGAATAACAAAGAAAGATATATATGAAAATGCAAGTATAATTCTTTCTAATTGCAGATTCTTTAACTCTAATTTTAGATTAATTTTTCCTTAATATAAACCACCATCTTTTTTATAACTTTTTTAATTTTCAATATTAGGTCTCAAAAGGTAAATTAAAATTTTATTAAAATTCATATGTAAACTTATTTAAACATTAATGTTCTGTTGTCTGTTAACAATACAGAAGCTTGATTTATGCAAAGAAAAAAAATTTCGTCGATTTCAATTGCACATAACTCAAAAGCTCTATTAAAATCTCGATATTTTTGTAAAACAAAATTTGCTTGTCAATAGTCGAAGGATCCATAGTTGAAAGAAACTATAATTGACCTAGGATGATTTATATATGTATGTATGTGTGTGTGTGTGTGTGTGTATATGTAAAATGTATATAAGCTGATTATTACATCATGAAACTTTGTCTTACTGTGACATGATGAGTGCTAGGATGATAGCATGTATACAATTGCCGGCCTTCTCTGTCACATTGTGAAGCTAGAAAAGTATCTTTAGATATTGGTTCTAGGCTGGTAAAACTTAATTTGGACTCTGATGATATCTCTGAATTAACAGCAAACCCATTATGATTTTCTTTTTTATTTGAAGCATCTGTAATATTGGCATGTTTTTAATATTTAATAAACAGAATTAGACAAGCATATATACAAGTGTTCATTGTTTAAAAAAACCTTTTTATTATTTTGGTGACACTTCTCCAGCCATTCTTTAACAAAAGCAATATAAAAGTAATGACATAGCTTTTTCTTCTCTCTTGTAAATAAAAATATATATTTTTGCATTGTTCCGTGAATATCTCTCCTATTCATCCCTCCCACCCATTATTTTACTATAATAAATTTGATAAAACTTACCTTAGAATAACTTCGTATACACAGCGATTTGTAACAATTATACATGTATCTAAATTAGGTATTTCAATCTTAATATCCTTTATATTCTTTGGTAAAGTACATTTATTCTCTAGCTCTTGAGAGACTTTTCTCTGTATCACATTATCAAAATTTGTTACTTTGTAAACCGCACGTATAACTTCCTTACTGCTCTTAAAAGAAAATGTTCCGATAATAGACTCGGAATTAAATTTGCAGTCTTTATTTACATGAGTCTCGGACAATTGATCAGATATTATATATATCACATGTTGATTAATATCAGTAATGAAAAAGAATCTGTGCGTCAATAAAACAGTCTCGCAAGACTCGAATACTTTGTGCATTGATAACGGCACTACAGCCAAATTCGGACCGTGCACCTAGGATAAGAAATTAAACATGAATTAATATAAATATTAATATTATATTAGATCTATATCTAGCAATAAGAATAACAAAGAAAGATATATATGAAAATGCAAGTATAATTCTTTCTAATTGCAGATTCTTTAACTCTAATTTTAGATTAATTTTTCCTTAATATAAACCACCATCTTTTTTATAACTTTTTTAATTTTCAATATTAGGTCTCAAAAGGTAAATTAAAATTTTATTAAAATTCATATGTAAACTTATTTAAACATTAATGTTCTGTTGTCTGTTAACAATACAGAAGCTTGATTTATGCAAAGAAAAAAAATTTCGTCGATTTCAATTGCACATAACTCAAAAGCTCTATTAAAATCTCGATATTTTTGTAAAACAAAATTTGCATGTCAATAGTCGAAGGATCCATAGTTGAAAGAAACTATAATTGACCTAGGATATTCTATATATGTATGTATGTGTGTGTGTGTGTATATGTAAAATGTATATAAGCTGATTATTACATCATGAAACTTTGTCTTACTGTGACATGATGAGTGCTAGGATGATAGCATGTATACAATTGCCGGCCTTCTCTGTCACATTGTGAAGCTAGAAAAGTATCTTTAGATATTGGTTCTAGGCTGGTAAAACTTAATTTGGACTCTGATGATATCTCTGAATTAACAGCAAACCCATTATGATTTTCTTTTTTATTTGAAGCATCTGTAATATTGGCATGTTTTTAATATTTAATAAACAGAATTAGACAAGCATATATACAAGTGTTCATTGTTTAAAAAAACCTTTTTATTATTTTGGTGACACTTCTCCAGCCATTCTTTAACAAAAGCAATATAAAAGTAATGACATAGCTTTTTCTTCTCTCTTGTAAATAAATATATACTTAAAAAACGATGTATTATAAACATTTGATTTTAAAACATAAAGACTAAAAATAAAAAAAATATTTTATAAAAATAAAATATTTAAATAAAACTTAATGAGTGGAAAAAATGGCAATTAGGAGCCGGCGCAGATATGGGGCGCTTACTTATTTATTTACATCAATAATAAACCGCGAACGTTTCGGTCCTTTTTTTGGACCATCTTCAGCATAAGAAATTAAAAATTATATAAATTCAATATTAAAAGCGGAAATTCATGACAATCGTAATCGGAATGTATAAATAAATAGAAAACGAAATATTAAATAAATAAATAATAGAACTGTCATTATAGTCTAAGTAAAATTGAAAATGTCATCATTGTAAAAGTATTTAAAACAATTTTTTTGGATTTGTTCTTTTGAAAGGAAAATGAAATGTTTTTTTTCCTAATTAAGAAAAAATTAACACAAGAATATTACTTCTGGATCTTTTAAAATTTCTTCTGGTTTTTTGTATTTTTAAAATATATTCATACACTTACCATGGGATTGTGAACTTTCTCCCAATGTTTGATTTTTAGTATCAATTAATTTCTGTTTGAAAATGGCCAGTTTCTCGACAGAGAGCTGTTTAAGTTCTCGTAGTTTAGACTTGTTAGAAACAGACTCCTCCGTGTTATCATAAATAATACCATTTGAATTTACACCACAGTGAAGTTCTTTGTTTTCAAGATTGTGTAAAAGATTATGCATGTATTGTTCCAAGGATAAACGCCATTGTTGCTGTAATTTACTAGTTATCAAAAGAAATGCAGCCTCATTGTTTTCATTTTGACAAATATGTAGACTGCTTATACTTCCATTAATGTAAGTTGTACCCATCTGTTGTCCATTTGACAGATTGACAAGTATAATCGCTCCACATTCAGTTCCTATGATACCAATGTCAATAGATATTTTCGTATCTTTCCACCATGTGATAGCAGTTGGTCTAAAAATATAATAATCTATATAAGAAATTCTTTTAATATTATATAATTATAATTACATTTACATGATAAAAAAATATATATATATATGTGTGTGTATGTATATGTGATATATATAATTATTTTTGAGAGTTAAGGATACTTCATACAATGCAATTACCTAAAATGCGAGAGCTGAAGATTCACAAAAGGAATATATGTCGCGTCATCCGTCTTCCATCTTTTGTCAATGAAATAATTTTCACCGACTAGAGTTAAAGCTGGCAGTATGTACAACGAACCGTCCAAGGTTATACCTAATAACCAAATACCATTTGGATCAAAGCAAAATGTAGCGATTTGTTTATGTGGCCCTTGAAACCAAGGTATTCTCTTAATGACAGGTAAACAGGAAAGTTCTTTTTTGAAGTAAAGGATAATTTCGGCATTGCTGGTGGCCAGCGCAAGAAATAATCTTTTTCCAAGTTTGCACTGTATGCTACACTGTATCTCAGTGGTTTTAATCAAACATTGCAGTTTAAATAAATTTTCACTCATCACCATAGTATTAGGAGCCACCATTATGTGCGCGAATATAAATGTTCTCTCTGAAATATTAAAAACATTATATATAACTGTCATTTATAATATAATATAATGTAAATTTGATAATAACTTTTATATCACATAAATAAATAACAATATTGTTATTAAATACTTTGAATGTTTATATTGCCAAGCTTATTTGTCAAACGATTTTTTAAAGACAATAATTTACATAATTTAATTTAGTATGTGTTGTAATATATATATTATTAAAACTATTATATCGTTATTATTTATTTAATGTCAGGAACTTAGAGAGGCCATGTATTTTACGTCTAATGCATTTATATATTGCTTTATTACTGTTGATTACTATTTTTCTTCTTCTTATATTTTATATCATCTGTGATTGGGTTGACAGCTATGTATCAGATTACTTTTTACGCGCATGCGCGAATAAATAGATATCGGTGAACTCTATAATGGAAATGAGCCTTTCCTTTTTACTTTTTAACAATATTATTAAATACTTGAATAAAAATTTTCAGCTTAAAAAAAATTTTTTTTAAAGTTATGTGAATATTTACGGATTTATATTTTCATGCACGATGTGCATGAAAACTCGGGTTATGTTCGACGGATTGACTTCAAATTTTGCATGCAAGTTTCTAATAAGATATGGTGATTGGCTTAAACTTTAAACAATGCAGAATTTTTTTTGTAAATATTTGTGAAAAATATATAATGTAGTTCGCGGACTTCCGTTTCCGGTAACGTAGAGTGTGACACGCAGTGATAGAGAGAAGGCGTTTGACGGCGTAAGGAGTGTGAAAGTGAGGAGTGAGTGAGGAGAAAGTGAAATAGAGTGAGAGCGGAGGTGCGAGAGAGTGGAGGAAAGAGAAGGGCACAGGGAGTGATAGAGAATAAGGGTCTTCTTCTTCTTTACTTTTTGGCAAGGAACAGACTTCGTTCGCTGTTCATGCTGCCAGATTATCGTCCTTCTTCAGTTCTCCGAGGGAGGGAGAGCGCACCCGCGCGCAGGTGTCAAGTCACCGTACGTCAAATCGAAACGTCATTCTTTCGTAGGAAGGAAACAATGGATGCAATTATCTCGTAGGAAGGTTCTTTCAGGAGATCAAACACATCATATGGTGGGGGAGATCCCAGACTCCGTTGAATAGACCGAAGGAGCGGACCCCGATGCCACCCGAGCAGCGGGCAATGCCAGAGAGCGTGATTAATATCTTGCTGCGGAGCTCCACAGTCACAGGCGGGGGACCCTATGATACCGCACCTGTACAAACTGTAATTTAAGTTGTAATGGTTAGAGCGAATGCGGCTGATTGTTACTATTTCCGTTCTATTTAGTTTAGACTTAGCAAACCAAGGATCAGGCAAGAAAGCAGGATGCAGCCGGGTGACACCCGTTTAGACACCGCACGATTGGACACCGCACAATTGGACACGCTCACCGCACGATTGGACACTGCACGATTGCGCATCGCCAATGCTCATATGTCGTAAAGCTCGTATCAGACTACGGATTAAAAATTGAAGATTAAAGATTAAAGATTAAAGATTGGAATTTGACTAATCAGAACAAAAGGGACTAAAATTTTTTTATTCTGATTGGACATATTTCAATCTTCAATCTTTAATCTCAATCTTCAATGCGTAGTTTGATACGAGCTTTAAGATGCTATGTGGCCATTTCATTGGTTCAATGAGATCTTAAGACGACACAAGACCACACTTAAGCCCGTATCAGACTACGCATTGAAGATTTAAGATTAAAGATTGGAATTTGACTAATCAGAACAAAAGAAACTAAAATTTCTGTATCCTGATTGATCAAATTTCAATCTTGAATTTTCAATCTCAATATTATATGCGTAGTCTGAGTGCCAGTCTACAATAGATGATTTAAGCCCTAAGCCTTAAGAAATTGACTAATCACAGTCGAGTATTCTCGTCATACTTGATTGTGATTGGTCAATTTCTTAAGGCTTAGGGCTTAAATCACCTATTGTAGACCGGCACTGATACGTTCTTTAAAGACCGTATCAAACTACGCATTAAAAATTGAGGATTGAAGACTAAAGATTGGAATTTGACTAATCAAAACAAAAAGGACTAAAATTTCTTTATTCTGATTGGTCAAATTTCAATCTTGAATCTTGAATTTCAATATTCAATGCATAGTCTGTAGTACCATGTTTAGATTTAATTTTTATGATATACTGATAAATATCAATGGTCGCGTTTAACAGAGAAAGCGCTCACTTAAGATTGTATTAAGGGCGTATTACATTACGGATTGTGGGCGATTGGGATTACGGTTGAAAGTCACAAATTGACCAATGACAGTCGATTATTCCGAGAATATTCGATTGATCAATTTGCTTACGACTAACGACATACGGTTTATTGTAGAACGGGCCTTATTATAAATTTTTAAGAGCCGAATTGCAAAATCTGGCTGTATATGTAAAATTATTAGTTATACAAAAAAACATTTTGAATGCGGTAGTAAACGTTATCAATCAATCACCAAACGAATGGTAAAAAAAAATTCCCAGCAGTCAAAATGAGGGGGGGGGGAGGGTCTAAGAAAAGGTTAAGAATTTGTTTACGATTTTTTTTTTAGATAAACGGGAAACTACCAAACGTTTTGGATGCGATACCAAACATTAGCAATCAACCATTGAACGATCGGTAAAAAAAAATTTCCAAAAGTCAAAGTGAGGGGGCTAAAAAAGGTCAAAAATTTGTTTACGATTTTGTCAAAGAACGGGAAACTACCAAACTTTTTTAATGCGATACCAAACATTACCAGTCAACCACCAATCGATTGATAACAAGAAAATTCCCTAAAGTTACAGTGGGGGGGCTAACTTTGGGAAGGTCTTAAAACCGTACTTAAGATGATCTTAAATATAAGAACGGACTATGAATACTGGCCCTAGATTATCAGAGAGGCGCCAACTTGTTCCACTTTCTGATTGGTCGATTAAAATAACCGCCATGTTAGAATACAAACGTCACACGTACAACCTGACAGCTGTCAATCAAATGTGTTATATTAATATTAAAAGTTTAAGGGCGTTTTCCAGCAAGGTACACAGACGACACAGTGTACTACACATTATCACGCGATTGGCTATAAGATATAATAAAAATGAAATTACTTTTTATTTTTAATTTTTTTTTGTATTGCATCCACAAAACTCACGAAACTGCTGTAAAACTGTGCATAACCTATGTATCATAACATTATTTTGTTTATATTTATCGTCGCGTTGCTATCGGTTGCTATGGTGATTTTGTAAGATGGCGGAAACTTGGTACTGCGCAGAATGCTTAGAACATATATAAATGGAAGGGGAATAGCAGGCTGAAAAGTGTCGGAAGAAAGTGAGAAAGAAAATCGTAGTTGCCTCTTTCTTGTGAGTAACTACACATACAAGCATCGTATCTGTAGATATACACCGTCTAAAAAGACATCACAGATGTAAAACAAAGCGCTAAGTATATCTTTCTCCAGCCAAAATAGTCTTTTACAAAAATTAATCGCCATCAAAAATATCTTCTCAAAAATTATATTTATTTTACAAAAATTTATCGCCACCAAAAATATTATCTTCTCAATAATTATATTTATAAATTACATTTTATTTGTATTAATAACACAGGAAAACAACTTTAAAAATTAGCATAAAAAAGAAGTGAAATCAAAAAATCACGCTAAGTAAATTTAGGAAAATATAATGCATAATCTTCAGTTGAATTGCTTTCTATAATAAGAGTAGATCTATTTAATGTAAAATGCAAAAAATATTAAAATTGTGAAATTTTGCATTTTTTTTATCTATTTAACATTGCTTCCTTTTCTTTACGTTCATATTTCCTAAATAGTAATTAGTTTTTAACTTCCTATAATTGTTCAACAATATATTTGCCATAGATTTTAAAATATCCAGTACAATTTTTGCGTGAGTATAACCACAAATACATGTCTCATTGAATATGTTGGAAGTTAAATGATTTCTGTTTAAAGTTTCTGTAACTGATTTAATTAGTAACTGCCGTTGATGTGTAACACTCAAAAAAGCATTTTCATACAAATTTGAAATTAAACATTGCATAATACCGTATATATTGTTGCGCCCGCGCGTCGACTTCGATAATACTCGAACACGCGCGACACAACCGGCACTCGCGTACCACGATATAAATAAAGAACGCTTATTAAAAAGAACAAGAGGAACTTTAATAACAGCAAGAACACAGAACACAAAGCACAGAACAATAGTCTCGTAATCCATCAAACCGTCCGCTCGGAATCGCATCCGTCGCGAGACTCCAAGATGGCCGATCTCACTCAAAATGTCCACCGTTGTTAAACAACAACCCTTAGCAACGTGTTTTGAGATGATCCCTTAGAGACGGGAGCAACTTCAGGATTAACTACCACAGACGACTCGCAGAGACGAAGTACACAGTCTACTCTTATCATGGAAAGCAATTCAACTGAATATTATGCATTATATTTTCCTAAATTTACTTAACGTGATTTTTTGATTTCACTTCTTTTTTATGCTAATTTTTAAAGTCTCCGCGTTTTCGTAATGAGTGATTGCGCGGTCGCTCGGGCTTCGCGCGTGGCTCGCGTTGTCAGCGCTTCGCTCGGTCAACGTTCGTAACGTGATCTGTATTCGCGTTACACGTTGAGCAATGTCTTATCGTATAAAATAATATATCTTTAAAATAATATGTATCTAGTGATTTGTATATAGCCTTTTCGGGCTATAACAGAAGGTATTTTTGATGGCGATTAATTTTTGTAAAGGACTATTTTGGCTGGAGAAAGATATACTTAGCGCTTTTTTTTTACATCTGTGATGTCTTTTTAGACGGATTCCACATATTGTTGCAAAGTTTATTTTAAAATATTAATCACATCAATATATTAGGTTAAACGGAAAGTTCGTGCCGTTTTTTGCTAACAGATGAAGACCGAAAAAACGGCACAAACTTTCCGTTCAACCCAATATTAAAAAAATATATACGTGCGTGCATGCGTGCGCGCGTGCGTGCGTGCAACTATCATCATGTTTTTTAATAATTGCAATAATACTTTTGTTCTCACTTTTTCTCTTTGTTTTTTCATATGTTTTGCATATTTGTTAATATTTATATTTTATATTGTAATAATAAATAAATGCTATTATGTTGTATTGTAACGATGCACTCCCCATCGTTACCCGGTACGTAGACCAGCCGGAAGTCTGCCGCCCGGGCAGAGGCGCTTAGCGCCCTTTTTTAATACTTCACATTACCAAACAACCGTACGGCCGTTATACGGTCGCCGTTACGGAAAGCTCCAGAAACCGAGCACAGCCGAGTGCTGCCGGAAAAGCCCGAGCGTCACCCGCCAAAACACCGCGTCGTTTCGCCCAGGGGAAACGACGCGTTTACCGTATTAATTAACCGCCGAAAACAACGCCGTTATCGCGTTATCCCCACCCGGGGGCGAACGACGCGATTACCGTTAGACGCTCGGGTATATAACGGCAGCATTTTTACATCCTGGCACCAGACCGGTACCTGATCCAGCTCGAGCAGTAAGCACGAGATATTCCAAGACCGAGCCTGATACACGCAAACACAACGGTTGACGAGTTCGCAGCCTCCGCCGAGCATTCTCGGAATCCGCTTCGCTTGCGTTTCCTCTCAACCCTTCCGACCGAATAGACCGAGAGCGGAGTGTTCGCCGCTCTCCTCGAGGGTTCTCGAGCAAACGGTCTACCATCCGACCGCTCCGACCAGACAGATCGTGGGCTAGCGAGTTTGCTACCCCGTCTAGCTTCCTCGACTCCGAACGGTCATCCTTACTCCGCGTACGGAATAAGGGAGTTCGCTGCCCGATCGAGATTTCTCGATATCCGATCGCATCCCCAACAGCTGGGAATACGCGCCGAACCCTTGTCGCGATACATATCGATGTTATACGACTTGCGCTAAATTATATTAGCTTCCGCATATTTTCTTAAACCGCGCGTCTAACTGCGACCGCACACCGGCGCACGCTCGCTTCACGGGATTTTAACAAATTGTAATCGACCAGTTGCCGAAAGAGGCGAATAAAGAGATTTATTAAACAACCTAAATCAAAGCGTCGTATCTCACCACTTTCTCGAGCCCTGATCACGACAGAGCTTTATCTCGCGAAAGCGGCCCGTCACAGTATTAATAAATGCGGTAAATTTCTATATTAGCGTCGCCATCTCCGATTTGCCTCAAAATTTACATAGAGCTTCCTTTAGGTCTACAATTAACAGTTATGATATTTTAAAACCGGGCAAACAATATGTTGTCCTTGAAGAAAATTAACTTGCCACGAGGTAAGACATATTCTGTGCATTTAGACATTATATTAGAATTGATGGAACTTAAATAAAAATGGACCTTTTGTATAATGGGCGCAAATACTTTATTATAACGACATGTTCGTACACAGGATAGTAGCGCCAAGGATAAAACAAAAGGTAGAGTCGCTGGTGTAGTACAAAAAAAGAACGTTGTCGCTCACAGCGCCATAAAACCATAGACAAATATTATGAATCGTAAATGCTAGATATGAATACCAACATCCCCTTTAAATCTAACATTTACGGCTAAAGAATGCCGACTGATTTTCTACAGAAACTAAGCTTTTGAAATATTACAGCTTTTGTTAGAAAATCCGCAATCATTTGGTCTGTGGGTACATGTGCAGTCTGAAGTTGCCCATTCTCAGTTTTTCTCGTAGAAAATAGTGACGAGCATCTATGTGTTTGGTTCTTGCTCGATAGGTACTTGTGGCTGCCAGATCAATTGCTCCTCGGTTGTCGCAGTTAATCTGAATTGGTTCGTTGCAAGAATTAATTTTTAATTCCTGTGCCAGCCCGCGTATCCATAGAGCTTCTTGTGCTGCTGCTGCGAGGGCCATATATTCAGCCTCAGTAGTAGAGAGTGCAACAGTAGGTTTTGTTTACGGGTGTTCCACGATATTGCACCTCCCAGACATGTAAAGATGTAGCCAGTAGTCGAACGTCTATCATCCTCGTCATTTGCCCAGTCCGCATCACAGTAACCTTGAATTCTGAAATCGCCAGAAGTTTTAAAAGTTAGTTTATAGTTGATAATACCTTTTAGGTAACGCAGAATTCGCTTAACGGCTCCCCAGTGCGTTTGTCCTGGATAGTTGTTAAAACGACTGACTGCGCTGACTGCATGGGCAATGTCTGGACGGGTAGCTTGACAAGCATACAAAATGCTTCCAACTGCATTTTGATATGGAATCTTTTCCATCTCTTCCTTCTCTTGCTTCGTTTGCGGGGAGAGCATCTTTGAGAGGCGTAATCCGGTTGCCATAGGAGTTGAGGCTGGATTGCAGTCATTCATATTAAATTTCCTCAATATACTGCGATTGGTCGAGGCTTACTGTCCTTCTTTTACTATCTCTTGTGACTCGTATGCCTAAACAGCTTGTAATCTCTCCCAAGTCCTCCATTCGAAATTTTGATGTTAACTTCTTCTTGATTGCGTCCTTCAGTTCTTTCTTGTTTGACAGGACTAACAAGTCGTCAACATAAACAGCCACAGTTAAGATCTCGCCGTTTTCAATGCGATAATATACACACTGGTCATATTTTGAGCGTTTGAGATTCAGCTCCTTTCCGTTTTGTGTAGAAGTTGATTCCAGTTTCGACTTCCTTGTTTTAGGCCATAAATGGCTTTCTTCAACTTACAAACCTTGTTTTCTTGGCCTGGTACGACGTATTCTTTCGGTTTCTCCATGTAAATATCTTCTTCTAAATCTCCGTGAAGAAAAGCGGTTACTACGTCCAAATGATCTATATCTAAATCCAGTTCGGCTGCCATAGCAAATAAGATTCTTAACGTTGTATGTCGTACTACCGGAGCAAAGGTTTCTTGATAATCAATCCCTTGTCATTGAGCATAGCTTTTAATAACTAGTCGAGCCTTGTAGCGCGTTGCTACTCCTTTTGAGTCGTATTTAATTTTATAGACCCACTTATTGCCGATTACTTTGCCGTGCTTTGGAGGGTCCACTAATTCCCATGTATGATTTTTGATAAGGAATATATATTCGTCATCCATCGCACCTTTCCATGATCCTGCAACTGGAGTGGCGAGTGCTCCTTCGTATGTTTCCGGAACTGTACTTGATTGATGTACGAAATTTGCAACATAATCCCTATATTTCGCTGGTTCGCTTCTTATTCTTGTAGAACGTCGTGGTTCAACTGTTGGAGTAACCTGAGGCTGCTCAGATGAAGAATCATCACTGATTGTTTCATAGGATCCTTCTTCGGATAAAATATCTTCTTCAAGATTTTCGGAGGTATCACTTGTTGTAGATTTATTTTCGGTAGGCATTGAATGCGAAATGATAAAATTTTTTATTAAAAGGGATTATTTTTACCTATGGATTGACTATGGTAAACTTCAATTCAATTGCATTAAAACAGGTTTAATTATAACTTTATAAAATCGTATAATTTCGGATTGAGGTGGAGATATATCATCCAACATTAATCTCGTCTGAAGCGTACTAAATTCAATTTGACTATTTTCAATCGGTTTTAATACCGCATTTTTGGTGCAAAAATCCCGATCGATTCGGATTATATTTTTTAAAATTTGTTTTAATCGACCATTTTCGGCAGGGCTGCTTCATTGCTGCCTTTATTCTTGAATCCTCTTGAGTTAAACATTTTTCCTTTTGGATTATTTCCAGAAAGGTAACATCTCGTCCTCTAGTTATTTTTTCTTTATTTTTCTGCCATAATCTGTAACCTTTGGCATTTTCGGAATAACCTAGGAATATGCATTCTTCTGTTTTTTCATCCCATTTCTTGCGTAATTGCTTGGGAATATGTAGTTGAGCTCTACATCCGAAGACTTTTAAATAAATTAAGTCCGGTTTCTCGTTGGACCAAATTTATTCAGGAAATAGTCCATTTAGTTTCTTGCAAGAAGAGCGATTCACCAAGTAAGCGGCTGTAGAGATCGCCTCCGCCCAAAACTTTTTCTCTAACTGAGCATCTGCTAGTATGCAGCGAGCCTTTTCGACGAGGGTCCTGTTTATGCGTTTGGCGGTACCATTTTGTTCAGGAGTGTAAGCCACGGTTAGCCGATGCTGAATACCCTCTTCTTGCAGGAAAGACTTGAATTTTCCGTTTACGTATTCCTTTCCATTGTCCGTGCGTAGCTTCTGTATTTTGTGGCCACTCTGCTTCTCTGCAAAGGCTTTGAATTCTTGAAATTTTTCAAGAGTTTGTTCTATAGATGAAAGAAAATAAACGAATACTTTTCTGGTATGATCATCTATAAATGTTAAGAAGTAACGTGATCCATCAATGGACGTGTTCTCCACAGGACCACATAAGTCAGAGTGAATGAGTTGAAGTGACTTCGTAGCTCGCGTATTTGATTTTACGAACGGTAAGCGGTACTGTTTGCCTTTCGGGCATATGATACAGGGCTCTGGATTTCCCCTCCCACGGCACACCACCTTGACGTGGTGGAGGGGCTCCCCTCCGCTTGTTTAGAAGGGATCTAAGAGTGTGCCAGCCGACTCGGCCAACGTATGAGTGTGGTTTGTTTTTATTTATTTTGGGTGAGTTTTGTGGATTGGATTGGGGGTATGTGGGTGGTTATGTGGGGGGTTTTGGGGTATTTGTGGGGGATTATGTGGGGATGTGGGGGGTGTATGGGTGTGGGGTATTGTGGGTTTAAATGGGGAGGGCTTTCGGGTTTTGGTGGGTAGGAGGGGGGGGGGTGTATGTATGT
>NW_021848441.1:3703-9866 GCF_003651465.1 Formica exsecta | reverse complement strand
GGTTTGGGGGGGAGGGGGGGGGGGGGGTGTATGTATGTCCCTTACGGGACGGTTGGCCGAGCAAGGTGGAGAGGAAAGTAACCTCGCTAAAAAATCCCGGGCAGGCCAGGCTCGTCAGGTGTAGTGAAGCCAATTGGCCTAGGTAAAGGAAAACACCAAAATTAAACCGCCTTTTTGATACAACAATGATGAGTACAAATAAGGGTCACAAACTTACCGACTCAGTGGGCCACGGAACCCACAGGGTCCGGCGCGGGGGGGGATATAGTCCCAGCTCCCCCCGCGTCGTCATCTGATGGGCTACCCGCGGCGTTGCCGACGAGCGCCGCGGGCGAAAGAGCTATCGTTGCGATCAAGGAGGTGCGAGTGACCGCAGTCATGATCGACCGGCCCGGACCGTCTTTTTCGAAGACGAAGTCAATGGCAAGGTCGAGCTCTGCTGTTAGGTCTCACCCCTACCTAAGGGATGAAGGCAAACCCCGGGCCGCGAGCCTCACTCGCCCCGGGAGCCCGGATGCCAAGACGGTATCCAAGGAGGGTAGCGTCAACCAGACCTCCGCATCGTCGGAAACTCCCTATGCGAGCGCTAGTGGTAGCGAGGACTCGCAGGAGTCCCTTACTGAGATGGGCCCCGACGGGCTTCCTGTTAAAAGGGGGAGGGGTAAACCCCCCGCCGCTGGGGAGCACGTAGGGCTCCGCGAAAAACGCGAACGGGAAGCTGCCCGCCGGAAGAAGAGGGAGAAGGAGGATAGGGCAAAGAGGGCCCTATCGGAGGGTACCTCTCCCCCCTGCGGTTGTACGAGGCCCAGGAGGAGCTGGGCTTCGCACCCACCACAGACGTAACTGCAAGAAGCCTTGAGGAAGCCGCGACGATCGATGGGATCGCCGCTTGTTCAGGCAACCTCAAGGGCTCTTTGCAGAAGAAGTTGAGGGAGGCTGCCGCCGTCGTAAGGATGGCGGCGGCCACTTTTAATGAAAAAGCCCAGAAAATGGAGGAGCCAGGGGAGCTGGACCTCCTACGGCGAAACCTGAAGTCCCTGGCCGATAAGAATAAGGGCCTCCAGAAGGAGATCCTCACCTTGAGGGAGGAACTCGAAGCGGTTCGCCGCACTAAGCCCTCCCTCAGGCTGCCTCTCGCCGGCTCGCCCGAGGAGGCCCCCCGCAAAAGAACGCGGGGCGCCCGTCAGGTGAAGTCGGTTGAGATAGTGGACCTTCCTGTAAAAGTGGAGCGTCCCGTGGGAAGGAAGGGACTCGGGTACCCAACCGTTAACGGGGGGTCTATGGGACCTAGGTCCCCAACGTTTCAACGGGGTAGGGGGTTGACGGGACCTATGTCTCCATCGCGCAGCCGGGGGTTTTCGCGGGGGGATATGGGACTTACGTCCCCGACGTTGAGCGGAGCTCGGGGAGTTTGCAGAGGGGTGCGGCCATGAGGCTCTCTTTGAGAGGAGCATCGGCCCCCTCCCAGAGAACTATCCCCCTGGGATTGAGGACGAGGGCGCTAAGGCATGGTATAATTGGTATACCGACCAGATTAGCGCTCTCGTCGACCTGCGGGTGGCTCTGGGCCGTGGCGGGCCTTGACGGCCCTCCGTGCCGGCCTACCGCCTGCCGGTGCAGGATTTCCCTCCCCTCCCCTCTGGTGCCTCTGCGCCAGGACAGGGCAGGAGGAGGAGAAAGAAGAAAGGGAAGCGCGGATCGGTGGGGGAGAGTGGCACGAGGCTTTCTCCTCCCCCACCCCCTCTCCCGCGAGGTCCACGTATGGGCGCCGGAAGCCGGCAAATGCCGCCCCCCAGTGGCGTCCAGCGACCGCCGCGGGAACAGGAGCCCCCTCCTCCGCCACCGCGTGCCTGGGGCCAGGACGAATCCTGGTCCCGAGTCGTGGGGCGGAAGGAGAGGAGGGCGCAG
This sequence comes from Formica exsecta, assembly GCF_003651465.1. Classification (NCBI taxonomy): domain Eukaryota; kingdom Metazoa; phylum Arthropoda; class Insecta; order Hymenoptera; family Formicidae; genus Formica; species Formica exsecta. The sequence goes on along the minus strand of NW_021848441.1, from coordinate 7,958 downwards.
AAGGCTGGAGCTGGGCAACCGGCCCAGCCCAATGAACTGAGAATGCCCACTGCCCGCGCCCCCCCCCCGTTCCTAGGAGCAAAGAGGGGCAGCAGCAGCAGGGCAAAAAACAGCCCCCTAAGGGGGCTGCCAAGAGGAGACCCCCCCCAACAGCGGCCGTGACGATCACGTGCGATGCCGGGGGTATGAGAAGGTCCTAACGAGGGCGCGGAGAGAGGTCGATTTCCGGGAACTGGGGATCGACTCCCTCCGGATCCGGGAAGCAGCCACTGGCGCGATGGTGGTTGAGCTGCTGGGGTCGGGCGAGAAGGAGGGCCCGACCGCCGCGCAAAGGGCAGATGCCCTAATGCTCGACCTAGGCCGCGTTTTTGCCGGCGACGATGGGGTGAGGCTTGCTCGCCCCATCAGAAAGGCGGAGCTGCGGCTCAGGGGCCTGGATCGCTCCCTGGCGGCCGCAGACATTGCGACAGCTATCGCCAAGGAGGGTGGCTGCCTCCCGGAGGAGATGCGGGTCGGGGACGTCAAGTTCCCAACCAAGGGCATGGGCACGTGTGGGCCCAATGCCCGCTGAGGGCGGCCAACCGTGTGGCCACGGCATGGACCATCCAGATCGGATGGTCCAGAGCCACAGCGGAGCTGCTGGAAAAGAGGCCCATCCAATGCTCTAAATGCTTGGAAAGAGGGCACGTCCAGCAGCATTGCAGCAGCACGATAGATAGGAGTGGCTGCTGCTACCGCTGCGGCGAGATGGGGCACCTTGCGCGCGATTGCGCCGGCGAGGTTAGGTGCCCCATCTGCGCGGGGCTGAGCTGCCCAGCAGACCACCGAAGTGCGAAATGCACTCCCCCAAAAAAGAAGAGGCCGGAGCAGGGGAGACGCGTGACGCTCCCCTCGGCCGTTGGATCTCGGCCAGTTAAACTGGCCGAGATCACAAATGGCCGGTCGTCCGACACCCGCAAACGCGGGGCGGGCGACTAGGGGGCTTCTGCGGAAGCCCCCCAAGAGAAAAGGCCCCCTAGGGCCAGGCGGAAGGCCACCACATTTCCGACATCATTGTCGGAGGTGATGATGGCCGAACCTGAGGGCCACGTTAAATAGTGGCCCTCAAATTATTGCAGGTGAATCTCAACCACGCCCGCCGGGCGCGGGACCTCTTCCTGCATACCCTGGCGGAGCGTGGTTGCGGTTTGGGGACCGCGAGCCCTATCAAGTCGCCGAAGCCAATCCATGCTGGATTGGCGACGGGAGGGGCTCCGTCTAGCGCAACGACCCCCTACTCCCCCGCTGTACGCCTATTGAGGCGGGACGGGGAGTAGTGGCAGTTCGATGTGGGCCCATCTCCGTTGTGGGATGCTACATCTCCCCGAACGTGGACCTCGCCCACTATGAGGCGTTTCTGGACGGGGTGGCGGCAGTATATTGCCGCCAACTGCCCCGTCCGGCGATTGTGGCCGGGGACTTCAATGCGAAATCAACGCGCTGGGGTTCCCGGTCTACGGACGCCAAAGGCGAGGTCCTACAGGACTGGGCGGCGGCACTCGGCCTGTGTTTGTTAAATACAGGGTCAAGGAGCACCCTCGTGCGGTGGCAGGAAGAGTTGGTCCCGGATTTGTCCTAGACCACCCCTGCTGCCGCGCGATTAGTTGGTAGTTGGCGGGTGGCGACGGAGTGCAAGACAATATTGGACCACCTCTACATAGAGGTGGTCCTTACCGCCACCCGCCACGGGGTGCTCAGCCGCTCCCAGGGCCGGGGAAATGCCCGGCCACGGAGATGGGCCCTGAGGAAGCTCAACTCGGACAGGCTAATCGCGGCTGTCCTCGCGGCCGACTGGCCGTGCCCGGGGGGTGAAGGGCGGGGGATAGAAGAGGAGGTAGATTGGTTCCGGGGCGCGTTACGCGATGCGTGTGACTTCGCGATGCCCCGGAGCAACCCTCGCCCGCGGAGAGCGGCGTACTGGTGGTGTGAGGAGATTGCGCCGAATTACGGCGCTCCTCGATAGCCGCCAGACGCCGCTTCACCCGGGCTTGGCGTCGAAACGACGCCGAGAGGACGGCCACAGGGTACGAGGGCTTTCGAGTCGCACGGAACGCCCTCAGCGCGGCGATTAGATGGGCCAAGGCCAGGGAGTGGGACGAGTTACTCCACTCTCTGAACTCAGACCCATGAGGCCGCCTCTATAAGCTTGTGCTTAACAGGCTGAGATCATGGGCGCTCCCGGTGACGGAGTCCCTCGAACCTCCAGTCCTCGACGAAGTCCTGGGGGCCCCCTTCTGTTCGGAGGGTCCCCCGTTTTCGAGTGGCGGCCAAGAGACCGTCGCTCCATGGACCGAGGACTTGGAGGTGACGAGGGACGAAATGGCCGGGGTAATTCGTTGTTTGAAGCTGTGGAAGCTTTTTACAAGCTTTTTACAAGCTGCCTCAGACAGGGGTATTTCCCCCCGGCTTGGGTGAGGGCCAGACTGGTCCTCATCCCAAAAAGGGGCAAGCCTGGGAACTCCCCCCTTCTGCCTATCGGTCGATATGTTTGCTGGACGAGGCGGGCAAGCTGTTGGAACGCTTGCTGGTAGACCGTCTCGTCCGGCATCTGTCCCGGGGTGGAATGGATCTCCACCAGGATCAGTATAGATTCCGCGAGGGAAAATCAACAATCGACGCGATCTTTCGCGTTCGATCCCTCGCGGAGTCCATCATGGAGGAGAGCAGGGTGGTCGTTGCGGTATCGCTTGATATCCGCAACGCGTTTAACACTCTGCCCTAGAACAGGGTGAGGGAGGCCGCTGTCAACTTTGGCCTCCCCCCCCCCTACCTGGTGGAGATCCTGGAAGCATACTTCCGGGACAGGAACTTGGTAAACCTTGATATTAGCGCCGATCTCACCTCGCTTCGCGTTGTAAAATATATGCGTGGACGAAGTGAATTCCGCCCCCTCCCTACGGGGGGGGCTCCACTTCCAGAAGATATAACCTAACCCAAATTTAAATTTTAGTTTTAAATTAGAAATAGGTTTGGGTTAGGTTAGGTTATATCTTCCGGAAGTGGAGCGCCCCCGTAGGAAGGGGGGGGGGGGCGAAACTCACTGCATCCCCGCATGTACTATACAATACAAAACGAGGTTCACCCCATAATTGTTGTGTGGATGGGAAAGTGTATGCGTGGATACAGTGGGTTACGCCCCCCTCCCCTACGGGAGGGCTCCACTTCTGGAAGATATAATCTAACCCAGCTAGAAAGTTACTTCAAAAAATAAACTTTTTTGCAAAGAGCCTTTTTCATTTTTTTATTATAAAATACCGCTTGGTGATTTTCCCGAAGAACGACATTTTGTTTGCCCGACTTTAAAATATCATAACTGTTAATTGTAAGCCTAAAGAAAGCTCTATATAAATTTTGAGGCAAATCGGAGGTGGCGACGCTAATATAGAAATTTACCATTTATTTAAAAAAAAGTCAAATTTTAAATCTAATAATAGTAAGATTTATTAACTTTGAAATTTCACAGGCAAAACTAATATTTATTAAATTCACATCTCTCAATCCCACATTATCGTTCTTCTTTTACATTTTTTAATAGTAATAATAATAATAGTAATAATCCTCTATAAAAAAAGTCATTTGTACCGAGAAGTGTGCGTTTTGAGTCGATATGTATCGCACGTATTGTTGCCATTTTACCGCGTGTCTGATTGGTTGTCGAGTTGCGCGGCGAGCTTGTTGTATTTACGCTTGCTTCACTCGTGTCGTTTGACAGTTTGACAGTTTATGTCTTTTGACAGTTTGACAGTTAAAGAAAATAGAGTTAAAGAAAACAAAGTTAAATATATTTAATTAATATAGAGAGAAAAAGGAAGAAGGAAAGACGAGTAAAAGAGAGAGAGAGAGAGAGAGAGAGATAGGGAGAGAGAGAGAGAGAGAGAGTTAGAATTAAAGAAGAGGAAGTATAAGCAAAAGAAAGGACAGAGACAAAAGAAAAAAAGAAGGAAAATAAATATAATATCCGGTAATAATATTGTTTAGTATTATTAAATATATTGTTAATTATTATTAAGAAATATTATTAAAAATTATTAATATTATCTAATTTATTTAATTTTAAGAGAGAGAGAAAAAAAGAGAAAGAAAGAGCGAAGGCAAAAAAAGGACAAGTAGAGTTGTGCAAATTAGAAATTTGCACATTGCTTCCTCATCATTTTATTTTACAAAGCTTAAGCTGCTTTAAGCATGCGGATTTTTCAATTTTTGCTTCCTCATAGAC
>NW_021848441.1:0-413 GCF_003651465.1 Formica exsecta | reverse complement strand
AGGAATATGATTTTTCGACGTTTTGGAACATTCTAAACACATTGGCATAGAAAACTCAAAAAAAAATTTTGTCACGAAAACAAAGCTTCCTCTATGAGAAAGCAAAAAGGTGGAGAATATAATATCAGGTAATAAATATAATATCAGGTAATAATATTGTTCAGTATTATTAAATATATTGTTAAATATTATTACGAAATATTATTAAAAATTATTAATATTATCTATTTTATTTTATTTAAAGAGAGAGAGGGAAAGACAGAATGAAAGAGCGAATGTAAAAAAAGGATGGTTTATTTAAAATTGAAAAAGAGGAAGAATAAGCAAGAGAGAAAGAGAGAGAGAGAGGAGAGTTCTGTGAGAGGAAATGAGGAGGGGGAGAGAGCTGTTGAGGGAGAGTGAGAGAGGGAGGT
>NW_021848440.1:189172-190763 GCF_003651465.1 Formica exsecta | reverse complement strand
TTTATATATATTTAATAAGTTATAAGAAATTAGATATACAATATTATGATTGGATAAATTATCTGTGTATATGTATGCATGTATGTATCGTGCGCGACGGTGCTAAAGACGCTAAAAATTTATCTGATCACAATGCTGTTTATTTTGATTTTCTTTCTTTTCGATGTATACATACGTATATAAATTAAAATTCTTTTCTCTTGTTTTCGAGTAGTTACATGCATGCATGCATGTATTTTAATTTATATATGTATGCATACATCGAAAAGAAAGAAAATCAAAATGTACAGCATTATGATCGAAATTTTCAGCGTTTTTAGCACCGTCGCGCACGACACATACATGCATACATACATATAGATAATTTATCCAATCATAATATTGTATATCTTATTTCTTATAATTTATTTAAATATGTGTAATTTGATAAGACTAACCTTTTTTACGTTCTGCCCTATTCTGGGGCCCGGTCCCATCGCTTCCCTTACATTCGCTAACGGCGCCATCGCCGTTGGCATCGGCGTCGGCGTCATCGTTGTCGCCTTCGTAGCCGTCGTCGTCTGCGTCGCCTGCGTCGCCGTTGTCGTCTTCGTCGTCGCCTTCGTAGCCGTCGTCGCCTGCGTCGCCGTCGTCGTCTTCGTCGTCTTCGTCGCCGACGTCGCCGTCGCTGCCGCCTTTTGCCCCACTTTTGCAGGCAGACTGCCTTCGCTTCGTGCTGCAAATATATGAGAGAAAGATATTGAGGAAGAGACAGATATGCATTTGAATAACATTATACATTATTATAATTTATGCAGCGTAACACGATTCATAAATTTTAATAATATATTTAATGTTATTATATTTAGAAAATGTTATTTCGAAATAAATGTATGTACACAGGATAAAGTACTTACATCTCGGCATATTGTTGCTCGTCTTATCGGCACTTATAGCAGTCTCCTCTCTGCTCTGCTGTTCAAAGACAAATGACGATTTTCTGGCCGATTCCGGACACATACACCGTTGCCACATATGTGGTAAGCCGGTTGGCCACAGTAGTTGACCGTGTTTGTTCGTAAATAAGAATCTCAATTCTCCATGTATTAGCATTAAAATAATTTTAATGAATTAATGAGATTTTTGCAATTTGGAGACGATTTTTCCTCAGCGAAAATGTCGAGGGAGGTCATCATTTTTTGCAAGTTTCCAATTTTTTCCATCATATATTTTTGTAACTAAGCCTGAAATTAAAATCCTCTCTCTCTATTAAAGTAAACTCTATCTGAAATAAACTAAAGAATGTAGTTTTAACTTTCTATTAAGTTTAATTTGCAAAAAGCCCTTTTTGTATTGCTTATAACACAGAAATTATTGATGCCGCGATACTTTTGCTGAGGAAAAATCGCCTCCAAATGATCTGAAGAATCTGTCAGTGAAACGATAATTTTGGGACACACTGTATATATATACAGGGTGTCCCATAATTCGCGGATCACCTGCCATGTGCAGGTAGAGCACATGAAACCGAGAAGAAAAGTCCTTTACCATTTTGCGATTTTCGTAATAATTATTAAGAAATTAATTTAAAAAGATGGACCAATCACAAGCG
>NW_021848440.1:182944-184064 GCF_003651465.1 Formica exsecta | reverse complement strand
TGTATCTCTCTTTCTAATCGCTCGCTTACTACGTACTGCATATCGCTTAGCTTTATTCTTTTAGCATATTCGCTTACGCGTTTATTCGCGCTTCTCTTTCTCTCTCTCTCTCTCTTCTTTTGTTTATTCATTATTCTTTCATTCTCATTATTATATTTTTGTATTTGTTCAACATTTATTCTTCTGTTTTATTCTTATCTCTCTACACGTAAATAAATAAATTTATTTATTTTTATTTTATACAGGGTGTCCCATAATTCGCGGATCACCTGCCATGTGCAGGTAGAGCACATGAAACCGAGAAGAAAAGTCCTTTACCATTTTGCGATTTTCGTAATAATTATTAAGAAATTAATTTAAAAAGATGGACCAATCACAAGCGTGCGGCGAGAAGAGACACCCTACTCAGGCGTTGCTAGGTGCGCGGCGAAGCGGTGGGAGGGGCACTGTATACGGCTACGTACGAGCGAACGCTGAAGCCACGCATCTCGAACTATTCTCTCTCTCTCTCTCTCTCTCTCTCTCTCTCTCTCTCTCTCTCTCTCTCTCTCTCTCTCTCTCTCTCTCTCTCTCTCTCTCTCTCTCTCTCTCTCTCTCTCTCTCTCTCTCTCTCTCTCTCTCTCTCTCTCTCTCTCTCTCTCTCTCTCTCTCTCTCTCTCTCTCTCTCTCTCTCTCTCTCTCTCTCTCTCTCTCTCTCTCTCTCTCTCTCTCTCTCTCTCTCTCTCTCTCTCTCTCTCTCTCTCTCTCTCTCTCTCTCTCTCTCTCTCTCTCTCTCTCTCTCTCTCTCTCTCTCTCTCTCTCTCTCTCTCTCTCTCTCTCTCTCTCTCTCTCTCTCTCTCTCTCTCTCTCTCTCTCTCTCTCTCTCTCTCTCTCTCTCTCTCTCTCTCTCTCTCTCTCTCTCTCTCTCTCTCTCTCTCTCTCTCTCTCTCTCTCTCTCTCTCTCTCTCTCTCTCTCTCTCTCTCTCTCTCTCTCTCTCTCTCTCTCTCTCTCTCTCTCTCTCTCTCTCTCTCTCTCTCTCTCTCTCTCTCTCTCTCTCTCTCTCTCTCTCTCTCTCTCTCTCTCTCTCTCTCTCTCTCTCTCTCTCTCTCTCTCTCTCTCTCTCTCTCTCTCTCTCTCTCT
>NW_021848440.1:170604-177611 GCF_003651465.1 Formica exsecta | reverse complement strand
ATATATATATATATATATGTATATACGTAGCTTATATGATTATGTATAACGTTGCAATAATTATTATAAATAAGACATATTAAGAGAACACATGAGATGAGAAATGATAAGTATTATATAATACATATTGCATATTATTTTTCAAAAGTATTTAATCGATAAATTTAAATTGTAAATTCAACCGACAAATCTGACCGGTAAGAGCCACAATCAAGACACGAGCGAGAATAAACATCGTCGCGATCAGCCGATCGGCGCGTGATCGCGCGATTATAACAAAGAAAAAGTGTGACAAACACTTAGATTCTCGAACTTTCGACGCCGAAAATATCCTTTTTATGGAAATCGGTCGACCGCGACCCTTTTCCGTCGTTCTTCAGTCTGCCGCTGACAATGATTCGAGCTGGTCGATAGCAATCGATCATAGTTTCTAGTATCATCATTTCTCGTATGATATTCTCTCGGGTCGTATTCTCGCTCGTGTCGTGTCGCACTACTCATTGTCAACTTCGCGTTCTATTCAATTTCAAACCGAAGTGTCTCGCTCACGATCGCATCATATTATCTTGGCAATCAGTTCTTTATCATCGAGCCGGATAGAAGCGTGTGTGGAGGATAAGCTCGCGAGTGAGTGATAGTTAATCCATCTACGATGTCGGAGCACGTCGCACATCAGCAGCAGCTGCAGCGAACGATTGAACGTGCTCTCGAGAACTTCAAAAAAATCGGTAGGAGCAATCTCACACCAGCTAAAGTGCGGTCCAGGATCTCAACGCTCAAGGAGTACTGGAGTCAATTTTCCAATGGACACGCAGAGGTGTCACGAAAAGTCCCGGAAGCAATCCGGTCGTCTTCCAGCTACTTCAAGGACAATCATTACGACGCGACTCAAACAGCCTATGAGAACGCTTTGGACCACATGGCGGAAATCTTGGAGGAAATGGAGCCGGTCGTGAGTCCAAATCCATCTCTTTCCTCAACGAGGCTGCACGCGGACGCGTCCGCGTTTTCGTTATCGCATTTTCCGCCTATAAAATTACCCCCGTTCAACGGTAATTATGACAAATGGGAACAATTCCGCGATCGATTTACTACGCTAATTCGCAACAATACCGAGCTAACTGACTTTGCGCGCATGCATTTCTTATCATCTTGTCTAAAAGGTCGTGCGTTAGAATGTATAGCGAATATTTCTGTAACCGCCGCTAGTTTTGAAATCGCATGGAAGGCTTTGACCTCGCGGTACGAAAGCAAACGACGGTCGATAAATACACATCTTTCGACATTGCTTAACTTATCAACGATAACGCGCGAGTCGGCCTCCGAGCTGCAAACTTTATGTGACAAAGTCAATATCGCGGTAGCATCATTAAAAAATCTGAATCGGAAGCCGGAGGAACTCTGGAACGATATTCTCGTTCACCTTATCGTGCAAAAATTAATTCCGGTAACGCGAAAAGCATGGAACGTGAAGGCAAGCGAGACCGACGCTCCGCCGGCGTACGAAGATTTTCTTCGTTTTCTACAATGTCGTACTCGCGCGCTCGAAGAATATGCAACAACCTCAAGCTTCAAGAACACTACCAAACCCATTGCAGCCTCGCGCGTACATTCCGCCACCGCATCCGCTAACACCCAGACTCTGTGTCCGGTGTGCAAAGCTCGACATTTTCTTAATGTGTGCCCTTCGTTCGTGAGTAAGAATGCGAGTCAACGGCGAGAGTTCGTTAAGCAGCATAAGTTAAGTTGCTTCAATTGCTTAAGCGCGAAGCATTCCGCACAGGAATGTCGGAGTAAATATTCATGTCGGGTTTGCCGCAAAAAGCATCATTCGATGCTACACGTTGACTCGGATTCTGGCACAAGTTCCTCGAGAACTATTACGCTTGATTGCTCGTCGCCTCAATCGTCCGGTTCGACACCGGAAGTAAATTCTCTGATCGCCTCAACGAGAAAGCGATCATCCGTCTTATTAGCGACGGCCTGGGTAACGGTGCGCTGTCCGTCCGGTCATACCGCTGTCGTTCGAGCGCTCCTCGATCAGGGCTCGGAAATGACATTTCGGAAAGTTTAGCGCAACTCTTGCGCTTGAAACGCATTCGCATGCCGATCTCCGTTTCCGCCGTCGGCGGGATTCACGCGGGGACATTTCAACACGCGACTCACATATTCATTTCTCCTCGCAATTCTCTCGTTCCGTCGCTTTCGACCACCGCGCTCATAATGAAATCGTTAACTTCTTATACTCCGAAACAGAACGTGGACATTTTGTCACTCTCTTATCTTTCTGATTTGCCGCGAGCAGACGCAGATCCGACGAGTCCCGATCCTATCAATATCATTATCGGAGCGGACCTCTACAACGATATAATTTTCGACGGTGTTCGCAAAGGAGGCATCGGACAACCCATCGCTCAGAATTCCGTCCTCGGATGGATAATTTCAGGACCTATCACGTCATCAACGACGAATAATTCCTCGTCGCCGACAATTCTCTCCGGAAACTCCGCTCTCAGTCGCGTTTCGACTCATCATATTGTCGGCTCTCTTTCTCTCGAAGAGGAACTTCGTCGGTTTTGGGAGGTCGAAGAACTCCCCCGACAAACTCATCTCACACCGCAAGAAAAGCAGTGTGAAAAGCATTTTCGTAAATCGATGATTTGAAAGAAGGAATATCCGTGTGGAGACAACAAAAAAAAATCATATATTTTATTGTACGAAAAATGTATCGATTTTCCGACAAATGATTAAAAATAATGAAAAGTACTATAAGAAAGTTTAAATATTAAAAAAATATGTCATATAATAATATTTCACTTTAGTTTCTATACATATATATTTACAATATCGTTACGATACACAAACGTATATACGGACCACATATATATGTTTGTGTCGCTGTCAAACAATACTGAATGATGATTTTCCACACCATCTATATGAGGTACCACCAATGGCGCGTAAGATTTTTTTAACGTGGATCTTCGCCTGTAGCCATATCATACCACATTAGATTATATAATATGCTCTGTGTTATCTGTCATTTATAGAATATTTTTTGCACACTTGCATTTGCAAATGTGATGTCAATTAGTGACAATAATTTTTTTACACACTTGTTTTTGCAAGTGTGATGTCAATTAATGACAATAATTTTATTAAACACTTGTTTTTGCAAGTGTGATGTCAATTAGTGACAATATTTTTTTTGCACATTTGCTTTTACAAGTGTGATGTCAATTAGTGACAACAATTTTTTACACACTTGCTTTGCAAGTGTGATGTCAATTAGTGACAACAATTTTTTACACACTTGCTTTGCAAGTGTGATGTCAATTAGTGACAACAATTTTTTACACACTTGCTTTGCAAGTGTGATGTCAATTAGTGACAACAATTTTTTACACACTTGCTTTGCAAGTGTGATGTCAATTAGTGACAACAATTTTTTACACACTTGCTTTGCAAGTGTGATGTCAATTAGTGACAATAATTTTTTTACACACTTGCTTTTGCAAATGTGATGTCAATTAGTGACAATAATTTTTTTACACACTTGCTTTTGCAAATGTGATGTCAATTAGTGACAATAATTTTTTTACACACTTGCTTTTGCAAATGTGATGTCAATTAGTGACAATAATTTTTTTACACACTTGCTTTTGCAAATGTGATATCAATTAGTGACAATTATATTTTTACACACTTGCTTTTGCAAATGTGATATCAATTAGTGACAATTATATTTTTACACACTTGCTTTTGCAAATGTGATATCAATTAGTGACAATTATATTTTTACACACTTGCTTTTGCAAATGTGATGTCAATTAGTGACAATAATTTTTTTACACACTTGGTTTTGCAAGTGTGATGTCAATTAGTGACAACAATTTTTTACACACTTGCTTTGCAAGTGTGATGTCAATTAGTGACAACAATTTTTTACACACTTGCTTTGCAAGTGTGATGTCAATTAGTGACAACAATTTTTTACACACTTGCTTTGCAAGTGTGATGTCAATTAGTGACAACAATTTTTTACACACTTGCTTTGCAAGTGTGATGTCAATTAGTGACAACAATTTTTTACACACTTGCTTTGCAAGTGTGATGTCAATTAGTGACAATAATATTTTTACACACTTGCTTTTGCAAATGTGATGTCAATTAGTGACAATAATATTTTTACACACTTGCTTTTGCAAATGTGATATCAATTAGTGACAATTATATTTTTACACACTTGCTTTTGCAAATGTGATATCAATTAGTGACAATTATATTTTTACACACTTGCTTTTGCAAATGTGATATCAATTAGTGACAATTATATTTTTACACACTTGCTTTTGCAAATGTGATATCAATTAGTGACAATTATATTTTTACACACTTGCTTTTGCAAATGTGATATCAATTAGTGACAATTATATTTTTACACACTTGCTTTTGCAAATGTGATGTCAATTAGTGACAATAATTTTTTTACACACTTGCTTTTGCAAATGTGATATCAATTAGTGACAATTATATTTTTACACACTTGCTTTTGCAAATGTGATATCAATTAGTGACAATTATATTTTTACACACTTGCTTTTGCAAATGTGATATCAATTAGTGACAATTATATTTTTACACACTTGCTTTTGCAAATGTGATATCAATTAGTGACAATTATATTTTTACACACTTGCTTTTGCAAATGTGATATCAATTAGTGACAATTATATTTTTACACACTTGCTTTTGCAAATGTGATGTCAATTAGTGACAATAATTTTTTTACACACATATTAATAATAATGCCATAAATAATACTATTTATTTTATTTTAAACGTTATTATTGCATATTAGTAACCGAAGTACTAGCAATATCATTATTAGCAGCATATAGTGTTAAACTGCTCTTTTTCTTAGGACAAATAGAATATAATTTGTCTGACGACATGAGAGACAAATGGTTTTCATTTATCTCCATATCTAAAACTGTTTCTTTTCTTGCTTTTAATGCTGATTTTAACACACAACTAGCGTTTATACATGCAGACGAAAGCTTATTTCTTTTTTTTGTTTTTAAATCTGATAGCAAAGAAAACATTCTTTCTGGGTCGGCATTTGAAATTGGAAGTGATCTAACAGCATTCAAAAGAGACCTAAGATTCGGGCTATCTCGTCGAGGTCGACTCCCGAACAATTATAATTAAAAAATGAATTTGTTACAGAATCCGCAAATAGAACGACGACGGCGTTATCGCCAACGTCGTCGCAAACGGCGACAGCAGCAACAGCAACAGCAGGCGCAGCATGCTTCACAAGCACCAGCATTACCACCGCCGCCGCCGCCGCCGCCGCCGCCACCACCACCGCCACCATCACCATCACCACCACCGTATTATTATGAACGGAATGGTCGGGTGAGAAGAGGACAAGGAGGACGAGGAGGCCGAGAAGGTCGAGAAGGTCGGGGAGGCCGGGGAGGATGGAGAAATAAAATCCAAATATTTTATATAAATTGATGTAATAACAGAATAAATATTTTATATATTTATATGTTATAATTATTTTTTAAAGGTGATTTAATATATTAGGTAATTGACTTAAATATTTAATAAATATTCACAAATAAATAAAATGAGACGGGCAAATGAGAGCCGATGACGTTGGATGAGTGGTGCCAAAAATATATTTCTCGTATGTGTTATGGTATTTATTAATTAGATATTTCGGTTCAAAAACGTCTAATTATATAATAAATACAATTACACATACCAGAAATATATTTTTGGCGCCCCTCATCCAACGCGTCGGCTCTCATCTGACCGTCTCATTTTATTTATAATTCTTTTTTATTCAAATTTTAATATATATATATAGAGATACAACTTACAATTAGTACATTATGCTTGAAAAATGTTATACAAATTATGCTATTTTCTTTCTGCCACGTCGACGACACATAAAGTATCGATAGCGATTAGAGTTGAAATATATTTCCGATATTTAATTCAAAATTATACTTTTCGGTCTTCGATCAAAATAAAAAAAAAATAATAAAATAAGGCTCCAACTTTTTATTAATTTTGTGTACACCTATATGTTTATGTAAATATAGAAGTAATAAAAAGTTGGAGTTTGTTTATTTCATTATTGTTTTTTTTTTACAACAGATTGATAATAGTATTTATGAATCAAATGTCAGAGAAAGAAATACATATTAACTGTAATTGCTATCGATATTTTGTGTCATCGACGCGGTAAAAAGACAAGAATAGATAATTCATCTAACATATTTTCCAGCGCATTTATATATCCGTTGCACAATGTACTAGGTTGTATCTACACGGATACTATACACATACGCGATGAAAGAGAAACAAAGACGGAGCAATCATCTCTCTTTGTCAAACGATCAGTGTACTACTAGAAAAATGTCCCCATTAGCTGCTCCTTGCGTATAGCTCTAGTGATATCCGTTTTTTTCGTATGTAGCCTCGAAGAAGTCATATTTCTTCCTCTAACTTTTTTTGCTATATTCTTTCGACACATACGACACATAAAGTATCGATAGCGATTAGAGTTGAAATATATTTCCGATATTTGATTCAAAATTATACTTTTCGGTCTTTGACAAAAATAAAAAAAATAAAATAAAATAAGGCTCGAACTTTTTATTAATTTTGGGTACACCTATATGTATATGTAAATATAGAAGTAATAAAAAGTTGGAGTTTGTTTATTTCATTATTGTTTTTTTTTTACAACAGATTGATAATAGTATTTATGAATCAAATGTCAGAGAAAGAAATACATATTAACTGTAATTGCTATCGATATTTTGTGTCATCGACGCGGTAAAAAGACAAGAATAGATAATTCATCTAACATATTTTCCAGCGCATTTATATATCCGTTGCACAATGTACTAGGTTGTATCTACACGGATACTATATACATACGCGATGAAAGAGAGACAAAGACGGCGCAATCATCTCTCTTTGTC
>NW_021848440.1:151895-166512 GCF_003651465.1 Formica exsecta | reverse complement strand
CTCGACCTTATGCCGACAACTAGCTTGCGGGCTCATCTCGAGCTTACATTTTCGCTAATTATTACAACCAAAAGTCAGATCTCATCGATCTGACGATCGGGCCGCTCTCTCCCTAAATTAGGAGGACGCAGGCCCTCGAAAAACCGCCCCCGATCGGGCCATTCGGCCCTTGTGATGGACGTCCCAAAAACGTCACGTCACAATACATATACATATATATATATATATATATATCATATATAGATACAATTTACAATTAGTACATTATGCTTGAAAAATGTTATACAAATTATGCTATTTTCTTTCTGCCGCGTCGACGACACATAAAGTATCGATAGCGATTAGAGTTGAAATATATTTCCGATATTTGATTCAAAATTATACTTTTCGGTCTTTGATAAAAATAAAAAAAAATAAAATAAAATAAGGCCCCAACTTTTTATTAATTTTGTGTACACCTATATGTATATGTAAATATAGAAGTAATAAAAAGTTGGAGTTTGTTTATTTCATTATTGTTTTTTTACAACATATTAATAATAGTATTTATGAATCAAATCTCAGAGAAAGAAATACATAGTAACTGTAATTGCTATCGATATTTTGTGTCATCGACGCGGTAAAAAGACAAGAATAGAATAATTCATCTAACATATTTTCCAGCGCATTTATATATCCGTTGCACAATGTACTAGGTTGTATCTACACGGACGCTGCACACATACATGATGAAAGAGAGACAAAGACGGCGCAATCATCTCTCTTTGTCAACCGATCAGCGATTGTATCCGTGTGCACGCAATGCCTAGGTGTGTCTACACATACGCGATGAAAGAGAGACAAAGACGCAATCATCTCTCTTTGTCAAGCGATCAGTGTACTACTAGAAAAATGTCCCCATTAGCTGCTCCTTGCATATCGCTCTAGTGCTATCCGTTTTTTTCGTATGTAGCCTCGAAGAAGTCATATTTCTTCCTCTAACTTTTTTTGCTATATTCTTTGCAAAGCTTCTTACGATCCTACTGATTACGAATATTGCTGTTAGAATTTAATTTTCTTTGTATTTTGGCCGTAATACGAAAAAAACGTATCCGTAGTTCACGGCTTCCCGCGAGAGGTCTCTACTGTCTCTCCTGCCGACCCTTAATACGTAACTTTAAGATTTTAATTAATTATACAGATGGTTCTATAATAAGTATTTTTGCATAAACGCAAAGAATATAGTTAAAATAAATAAAATAAGAGAACATGCGCACCACTCTTTATGGAATCGTAAAATTCATACAATAATAATTTGTTAAAAATATTTTTTTTACATCCTTTGCGAATAATTATAAAACTTTCAATATTATCTAAATTTTTTTTGTAAAATAAAGAACAATAATTTGATAACTTCATGATAACTAATCAAAAACAAATTATTATAAAACGTTTCCATAAAGGGATCATTACTGTGAACTAATATGCTTTGTAGTAGCACTAGCCATGCGATTGCGAATAGTATGTAGATTTAAGAAACCTACATTTATGGAATCATGGATTACACAGTACATATATAACAATTATTCGCAATAACTCCTTTTAGTCATGACCCACTTAGGAATACTAAAACTCGATAATTTCCAAAGGTAAAAATGAAGATGAGAGGAGGTACCTCCGATGACTTTGACCTTGACATATGTTGTCAAGGTCATGACCCTGAGTAACTTTTCCTTATAACTTAATCGGCGGTTTCTTATAATTTCCGAAATATTTAAAGTTAAAGTTTGATTCGAAACGAAAATTTGGTTTGGGTTATACAACGTAACCCAAACCAAATTTTAGTTTTAAATCAGAAATAGGTTTGGATTAGGTTATATCTTCCGGAAGTAGAGCCCCCCCATAGGGGGGGGCGGAATCCACTACGTCCACGCATACACTTTCCCATCCATACAACAATTGTGGGGTTGCGATGTGGGGTTTTGTATCATTTTCTTTCCATCTTTAAAATATGACGAATAATTACATATCTATATTACATTAAATAACTTTAAAATGTATATTTAAGTAAATGTGTATCCATAAGAATGAACATTAATAAAATTTGCCAGGTTAAATTCAAACAAGAATCTGTGAAATATATCAATTTATACCTAACGTTCGGGAGTGTCTTATTTCGAGCGTGGATCCTAATCCTTTGGGCGTATAAATCCCTAAAGACCTCTTCCTTAGCGGCTAGAGGCACAACATTAATTGGTGGCAGCGGTGGGATACGCCAGCTCTAACAAGATCGACCCCGGCAAAGGTCCACAACCACGAGGAAGAAAAATTCCGTGAAATTTTGTGGACAGAACGAGAGACAGCAAGGAAAACTCCGTCAAACGGTCAACAACTACAACCGAGGAAAAGGAAGTCCATCAGGAACTTCAAATCACCCGGTATATCGAGGCGACAACGATAAGCGGAACCTGAGAAGACGCACCGACCTATCTCAACGGCACGCGACGATCGACGCCCGACGGCCGATACCGAACGAGAGACAATGCTGCTCATCGTACTATTGTAAGTCAAACAATCAAAAATTTGTAAACGCGTGAATGTCGGAAAACCGAAACGCGCAACAAAAAAGCGTAGCGAATAAATCGTGGCTATTTAGCGAACCAGCGGATAGAGCCATTAGAAATAGCGCAGTAAACCCTGTAAGAGTAGCAGTAGAAGCACTCCGGGATATACGCGATAACGTACGAAGAAATCTAAATGAATTAAATTCAAGCGAGAATTTGTCCGAACCAGAACTCGGAGCAAACGTTGTAATCGAACGCGAATTTTCATTCGGCGAATTAGACAACAGCTTAATAGCGAATAATATAGAACTAAATGTTGAGGTCGAATCATCAATAAGCGCGTCTAGTAGACTAACACACCGCCGCGAATTCTCACTAACGTCATACGACTCGAGTACCTTTGACCCCGACGAAATCTATCGCACGAACATGTATAACTCAAACGCTTCCGCATCGCAACCCATCACATTGGAAGATGTCGAGCAGGAAATTAAGCGATTACAAGAAGATGGAAATGAGAGAGGAAATGAGACGGGAAATTAGAAGTATGCATGCCGAGATATACGATTTAAGAATGAGAGGATTGCAACCCCGATAAAACAACGAGCATAGAACTCCGCCGGGAGAAAGAACCGAGACCGCGTACGAGTCCACACCCGAGGTTCCGATATTTGATTCAAAATTATACTTTTCGGTCTTTGACAAAAATAAAAAAAAAATAATAAAATAAGGCTTGAACTTTTTATTAATTTTGGGTACACCTATATCTATATGTAAATATAGAAGTAATAAAAAGTTGGAGTTTGTTTATTTCATTATTGTTTTTTTACAACATATTAAACAGGAAAATCAAACGAATGTGAAATGTCAAAAATGCGGAAAAACCGGGCATTACGGCCGAGATTGACGAACTATCGCGAACCGATTTTCATTGCCGAAACCCGATAGACAACTCCGCGTAAATACGGTAAATAAATATTGCAATTATTGCAAAAAATCCGGACACGATCGCAAAGAATGTTGGCTATTACACGGACGACCCAATAGAGATCAATCGAGCCGAACCAAACAATATAATTTGCGACCGGAAAATAAAAACCGCAAGAGTAGCGAGCAAGGAAAAAAGAAATTTAACTCTGCGCAAAGTAGCGATGAGGAGGAAAGGAACGAAAGAAAGTCGCACCGACCTGCAATTGAATATCAAGTATCACACTTTAAAAATATGCCGCATATACAGACAGGATTAGACCTTGTCACATTACCAATGCGAGAAGCGAAACGCGAAATACGGCGTAACGGGACATAAGATATGTACAATTTGAAAATTTAATGCGACAATAACGCTGAAAGAGCGCCGAATCAAGCACACTATGTACGTTGTTAAGGATGACTTTTCGATAGAATATGACGGAATACTAGGAGTTGATTTTCTACGAAAACATCAAGCCACTTGCAATTATAAAACATAACAATTAAAGGTAGGACAGCATATCTTAAAGCTTTACCCCTATCTAAAAATGACGTTGAAACCACGTAGCGAAACAATAATACAGGTCGCTACTGATAAAAACGCGATAGACGTGATACAGGCAGAAGAAACAATACTAGAAATATTTATATGTAATTGCCTAGTAGAACATACGAATTACCTATGTGCAGCAAGCATATTCTAAATACAACGGATAACATAATCGAAATGTTAATGCCGCAAGTAAGTGTAGAGGAAATCGAACGAAGTGAAACAGAAGAAATTAACGTAATACGAACGCCAAATAAAGAGGAAGTAATCCCGCGTAGTGAAAAAGTATTACGATTATTACGTACACAACATTTAAATAAAGAAGAAAAGAAAATGATAATGGAAATCTGCAAGGATTTTAGCGACGTGATGCATATCGAAGGAAAACTACTGACGTGCACAGATACCGTCGCGCATAAGATTGCAACGCAAGCAGATAGCTCACCGGTCAACGTACGACCTTACCGCCTGCCGGAGAAGCATAAAAAAGAAGTAAATCGACAAGTCCGAGAAATGTTAAAAAAATAAAATAATCCGACCAAGCATGAGCCAATGGAACGCACCGTTATTGGTAGTCCCTAAGAAAGCCGATGCGTCAGGAAAACCGAAATTACGAGTAGTCGTAGATTTTAGAAAATTAAATGATCTAACTATAGGAGATTCATTTCCCTTACCGAATATAACGGATATATTAGATCAACTTGGAAACGCCAAGTACTTTACAACTCTGGATTTAGCATCCGGATACCACCAAATTCCGATGGAAGAAGGCGACAAATGCAAAACTGCTTTTTCCACACCTCACGGGCATTACGAATACAATAGAATGCCCTTCGGATTAAAAAATGCGCCAGCCACATTTCAAAGACTAATGAATTCAATACTGATATGCATACGAGGAATAAAATGCTTAGTATATTTAGATGACATCGTAATCTACGGAGCCAGCCTACAAGATCATAACAAGAGACTCATCGAAGTCCTACGAAGATTGCGAGAAAACAATCTGAAATTACAGCCGGACAAATGCGAATTCCTACGAAAAGAAGTGACATACTTAGGTCATATAATCACAGAAAACGGAATATCGCCGGATCCGTCTAAATTAGAGGCCGTAAGAAATTTTCCGACGCCTAGGAAAGTAAAAGATATTCAAGCTTTCATAGGATTAGCCGGATATTATAGAAAATTTATTGAAAATTTCTCTAAAATCGCGAAACCACTAACGAAGTTAACCAAAAAGGAAAATAAATTTGAGTGGACGCAAGAACAACAACAAGCATTTGAAATGCTTAAAGAAAAATTAACGACGGCACCTTTACTAAAATACCCAGATTTCAAAAAAGAATTTATCGTAACGACCGATGCATCAGATTATGCAATCGGAGCGATATTATCGCAAGGAGAAATAGGCCAAGATCAACCAATAGCATATGCCAGTCGAATATTAGCAAAAGCCGAACAAAATTATAATACGACCGAAAAAGAACTATTAGCAATAGTATGGGCCGTTAAACATTTTCGACCGTACTTATACGGGACGAAATTTACGATAGTCACAGACCATAAATCGCTCGTATGGTTATTTAATGTAACCGACCCTGGATCTCGATTAATTAGATGGAGATTAAAATTAGAAGAATACGATTACGAGATCATACACAAGGCCGGAACAGCGAACAGAAACGCTGACGCGCTAAGTCGACACGTGGCGGATATCAACAGCGTCGAGGAGGATGAGAGCACCGACACGAAGATAACGCGAGAATACACGGAAGACGAGAAGCGACGTATTCTATACGAATATCACGATGCACCTGTGGGAGGGCATCAAGGAAAAGAGCGCACGATTAATCGAATTCGCCTAAAGCACAATTGGCGAGGATTGACAAAAGATGTCGAAGACTATATAACAAAATGCGAATTTTGTCAAAAAAACAAATTATCGCGGAAAATTAAGGCACCGCTAATAATAACGGATACTGCCGATAAACCTTTTGAAAAATGTGCATTGGACATCGTAGGTCCACTAACGATTACTAATAATGGAAATAAATATATTTTAACGTTCCAAGATAATCTAACAAAATTTAGTAAAGCAATTCCGATACCGAATCAAGAAGCCGCGACAATTGCAAAAGAATTTGCGACGAAAATAATTTTCGAACACGGTATCCCAGAAAAAATATTAACGGATCAAGGAACAAATTTTTTAAGTGAAATATTTAAAAACACGTGCAAACTATTAAAAATCGAAAAGATTCAAACAACCGCGTATCATCCGGAAAGCAACGGAGCGCTAGAACGATCTCACCGGACTCTAGCCGAATATCTCCGACATTATATAAATGCCGATCAAACGGATTGGGACGAATGGATTCCCTATGCGATGTTTACATACAATACAACACCGCACACGGCGACAGGGTTCACACCCTTCGAATTAATTTACGGGCACCGAGCAACATTACCGACGACATTGTCGCAACCGCCTAAGCCCACGTATACATACGATGATTACGCGCAAGAATTGAAAGAAAAATTACGCGCCTCACAGCAAGTTGCAAAGGAGCATCTGAAGAACGAAAAAATAAAAACCAAAGAAAATTATGATAAAAAGACTAAAGAAATTAAACTTAAGGTAGGAGAAAAAGTCCTCTTGTACGACGAAACAGTTCGCCGAGGACGATCAAAGAAATTGGACTCCCTATGGACCGGACCCTATACGATAATCGAAAAAAATTCGGAAGTGAACTACACAATAAAAAGGGGAAGGAAAACCATACGCGTCCACATAAATCGATTAAAACCATTTATCGAAAATTAAAAAAAGTAGGAGAAAGAAGAAAAAGAAACAGAAAAATGCGCGAATAAAATAAAAAATAGAATAAATAATAAGAGAAACAGAAATAAAAAATTCCTACCTTAACGCCCTCCACTTCCACGTCCAGCACCGCGACCCCGGTTCCACTCCCGCAGAGCCTGAAGAAGAGGCGACACAGGACGAGGCTCGGGGTTGAGGAAGCGACCACGACCCACAGGACGAGGCTCGGGGTTGAGAAACCAACCACGTCCCACGAAACGAGGAGCCGGATCCCAGCGGAACTCAAGCCCGCGACCTCGATTAAAATGGGGCGGCAGAGCGTCCACAGCCACTTCCGGCACAAAAGCAACGGCACGGTCAATCACTAGATCTGGAAGACCTAGTAGATCGATCTCGCGAACAAACGCGGGCGCCGAGAGTTGATCCCGAAAGGAGCGAGCAAAATGGTCGTGCTCCTCCGGATCTTGCCCCGCGCGACGCCCGTTATCACGCACTGAACTCTGCCCCGCAGCGAAACGAAACTCACTCGAATTCGGAGCCATGAAACCAACAATCGACAACACAAAGCGATAATAAAACAGCGCGAGAGAAAATAAAAAAGAAACGCTCAATACAAGACGACGTCGGAAGACGGACTGAATGGAAGAGCGAATAAAAAGCCTGAAAAGGGCTAGATAAAAGCAAAAATAGCTGTATATGCATCCAGAGAAAAAGAGAATGCACCGCAAATGATTCTAAGAAAATATTATAATATAATACAAAGCTTTCTATTACAGGAGTCTTATTGCACGGAGCACCTGTAAGGAAACCGAACCTGATACCCAAGTCGAAATAAAAGAATTTAAATATGAACCGGGTACCTACCTCGCAAAAATGGGCAAGATAAACCAAATCGAGTCCACATGGAAGATGGTGATAAAAATAGACATCGCCGCAATGGACCATCGACATGAACAATTGAGAAACTATATGGCACAAACGAGAGCTCTATGCTACGATAAACCATTGCAAATAAAAATGAAAGAAACCTGCCACAACCTGCTACAAATAGCAGAAAAGGACAGAGAACAAGCAGAAAAATTGCTAAAACGCCTAAAATTTGCGTACCAAGCACCCAAGAAGACAAGACGAGGGCTAATCGACGGTCTAGGAACGATAGCCAAAACACTCTTCGGCACAATGGACGCAGACGACGAAAAAATTATAAAGGAGCAATTAAATCTCATGCAAAGAAATCAGCAAACGCTGCAGCACGCGATGAAAAATCAGATTAAAATATTAAACGCAACAATTGCGCATGTTGATAATGTTGAAAAAGTTCTGCAAGAAAATGAAGAACAATTCTAAAAAAAAACAGAGAAGATGCGACAAGCCTGGATACAAACAAAAGTCGGATATGGACAACGAGAAGATCTCGACGAACACTTCATAATATTAAATGCCATAATAAAAGATCTATCGAACGATCTTATGGACATTATCGCGCATCTGACGAACGCGAAAAAAGAGATAATCGACATAAGATTATTACCCATCGAAAGCATTCTAGATAACATGAAGGAAACAGCGTCACAAATACCGCAGGGAACGCACTTCCCATTTCAAATATCCGCAGAAAATTGGAGAACAATCGAAAAGTTCTTAACAATTAGCGCATACTACGATAATACAAATATATTTACGATTATAAAGATTCCGCTAATCACATACCCCGAGTATGAAATAATAAAGGCAATCCCATTACCTACGCACAAATTTAATAACACATTTATATTTATAGAAGTAAATCAACCGATAATAGCGATAGATGTAGATAGCCGAACGTATTTTACGCCTACCGAAAACGATCTAAATAAATGCGTGCGAAATAATGACCAATATGTTTGCGAACAAAATTATCCCATACATTATTTAGACGAAGGAGCGCTATGCGAAGTACAAGCGTATGTACAGTTAGAGACATACACAAACAATTGTAATATTCGACACATACACACGAATACAACAATATGGACAGCGCTGAGTAATGCGAACTCATGGTTATACTCTACACGAGCAAACCAACCGATCGAAATAACGTGCGAAAACGACGCAACGCGAAAACTAGAAATAAAAAGAAGCGGACAAATCACATTAAAGGAAAAATGTAAATTAACGACGCAAGACGTCATAATACGAACAAAAAAGCCCGCGATAATAACAATCGTACAGACAAATCTACCAGATTACAATCTTACGATGATACATGACATACGAAACGAAAAAATACTGGACAAAATTAGACCGATAAAATTACGAAAAGTCATTAGAAACCCGACAGAATTAAGGGACCTAAGCGAAAGACTTGACGAAACAAACGAAGACTTAAATAACAATTATTTTACTACTAACGAACACGTTATATATCCCGTAGCTTCAAGTTGCACAGGAATAATAATAATAATAATAATTACCATAATAGCAATTATGTACGTCAAGAAAAAATATAAGACAGAAAAGAAAAAACTACCAGAAACTAATATAAATCCGATGTGCAAACCGAAAATAATTCAAGAGCACATCTACGGCACCGCAAGCGGATCGAATAGAACAGCTGAGATAGAAACTGACACCGCGATGCCGAGGTTTCTCCCCTCTGGGCAAGCCCCTACATTCTCGGCAAAAGTTTGCCAGCTGGACGTGGCGATGCCTGGATTCTTACCCTCCAGCAGCTCCAGGACCGCCGCCGCAAGCACCGGAGGACCCGGAACCCAAACAGCTGCCCTGTGCCGCCTTTGAATCGCGTCCAAGCCCACCATCCTAAGCTTGGCACCTTCCCAGGGAGAGATGTGCCCAATTTGATCAGAGAGCCAATTGAGCGCCATCTCATCTTCCCCCCTTATGACAATGGCGCCGTTACGTAGACCCGCCGTCCCCGTAAAGCGTGGCAAAGAGCCCTCCCGGATCCCCACCAGCTCATTAACAACGCTCTCCATAGCAAGGTCAACTGCTCAGGAGACACCGTCCGTTCGGGGTAGCCCTGCTGGACAATTGCTCTCGCCAAGGGATCAGCGGCAGAGACGTAGGGCCCAGTTGCCTGAGCTCTGGGTCTTTTGTTGACCCTCTGCATCGAAGGAGGGGTATCAACAGAGCCCGTCCGACCCCTTTTGCCGGTGTGCCCCTTCTCCACCTCCTTCAGCGTTGACTCGAGGGCCGAAGAGGGAGGGGAAGCCGACCCGGTTAAGGCTTTCTCCCTGTCCTTCCTGGTCCTCTTCTCGGCGCGGCAGCAGTTCCTCTTGTGAGAAACCGCTGTTTCACTGACAGCAGCTTCGTTCCCTTCCGGGCTCAGAAGAGCCCGTCCAGAAGCCGAGACTGTTCCCCCTAGGGGTGGGAGTCCTCGTACCCCAGAGACATCGTTAACGACACTGCGCTCCCAGTGCCATGCAGTCTTTGCCACGATAGCTCCCAACTTGGCTTATGGAGCCCCAGACAGGGTTTTACGCCACCGGAGCCAGTTATAGCCACCGCTACCCAGAAGCCTGCTCGGGTAGTCAAAATGACAACCCGGAGGTCCTGAACATCCTCCTATCTGCCACCCGGAGATGTGCTCGATAGGCAGCTCAACCCACGGGTTCTCATTAGATTATCTTGAAGCTTTTCCAGTGTATTTCGAGTTTTGTGACATTGTATACAAATAGAAGAGTAAATAGTGGTCTGTATCGAGATCCGCACAAAGGCGTTTTAGTCAAGTGCACGCGTATTTAATATAATATTTAAAGTCGATTTTATCAAAAACAAAGCTTCACATGTGTCGTAACCCGACCGATTTCTTAATATTAAAAGATAAAACAAGTAAAGTAGAACAGAAAAGATTGAGAAAGAGCTGACTAAAGTAAAGCATTAGAATCAGGGAAAGATCTCAAGGAAAAGTAATTAAGAAAGAATAAAAGATTATTAATGAAATAAAAGTAAGATACGTGACTAAAGAGAAGGAAGTCACGGTCAAGTTCTCGGAAGCTGAGTAAGCAGTTGACGAGACAGCTGACGAGCGGAGCACGAGACATGCTCCGGTCAGGGACACCACACTCCTCCCTAATCAACGACCTAATTAATTAATATATATTGAGCGCGAGATGCACCGACGCTAGCTCAGTAATATAGCTCATTAACATCGCTCACTACTCGCTCGCTCATATCAACAGTATCGATATACCTTACATCGCGTCCGACTATTATAATCGCGAATAAGTAAAAGTGTACCAAAACCTGTGAAATATATTAATTTATACCTAACGTCCGGGAGTGTCTTATTTCGAGCGTGGATCCTAATCCTTTGGGCGTATAAATCCCTAAAGACCTCTTCCTTAGCGGCTAGAGGCACAACATTAATTGGTGGCAGCGGTGGGATACGCCAGCTCTAACAAGATCGACACCGGCAAAGGTCCACAACCACGAGGAAGAAAAATTCCGTGGAATCGACAGAACGAGAGACAGCAAAGGAAACTCCGTCAAACGGTCAACAATTACAACCGAGGAAAAGGAAGTCCATCAGGAACTTCGAGTCACCCGGTACATCGAGGCGACAACGATAAGCGGAACCTGAGAAGGCGCACCGACCTATCTCAACAGCACGCGACGATCGACGCCCGACGGCCGACACCGAACGAGAGACAATGCTGCTCATCGTATTTTTGTAAGTCGAACAATTAAAAATTTGTAAACGCGTGAATGTCGGAAAACCGAAACGCGCAACAAAAAAGCGTAGCGAATAAATCGTGGCTATTTAGCGAACCAGCGAATAGAGCCATTAGAAATAGCGCAGTAAGCCCTATAAGAGTAGCAGTAGAAGCACTCCGGGATATACGCGATAACGTACGAAGAAATCTAAATGAATTAAATTCAAGCGAGAATTTGTCCGAACCAGAACTCGGAGCAAACGTTGTAATCGAACGCGAATTTTCATTCGGCGAATTAGACAACAGTTTAATAGCGAATAATATAGAACTAGATATTGATGTCGAATCATCAATAAGCGCGTCTAGTAGACTAACACACCGCCGCGAATTCTCACTAACGTCATACGATTCAAGTATCTTTGACCCCGACGAAATCTATCGTACTCGAGACATGTATAATTCAAACGCTTCCGCATCGCAACCCATCACATCGGAAGATATCGATGAGGGAATTAAGCGATTACAAGAAGAAGCAAATAGAAACGCGACACAATCAAACGCGCAAGCTCAATACAAACCGCGGAAAGAAACGGACGAAGCAGCCGACCTTAGGGACATATTGCGGGAAATGAGAGAGGAAATGAGACGGGAAATTAGAAGTATGCATGCCGAGATATACGATTTAAAAATGAGAGGATCGCAACCCCGACAAAACAATGAGCATAGAACTCCGCCGGGAGAAAGAACCGAAACCGCGTAC
The DNA here is from genome assembly GCF_003651465.1 of Formica exsecta. Taxonomy (NCBI): domain Eukaryota; kingdom Metazoa; phylum Arthropoda; class Insecta; order Hymenoptera; family Formicidae; genus Formica; species Formica exsecta. The sequence goes on along the minus strand of NW_021848440.1, from coordinate 154,211 downwards.
GAGTCCACACCCGAAGATGTACGACATCGAAGAGGACACGGATTTTTACCATTAAAAGAAGCTCGCGGAATGATTCCGGAATTCGACGGATCGCCAAATAAATTGCAAGAATTTTTGAGCGCGACTACATATGCAGTAGAACATATTGACCCATTAGACGAAGTAACGCTATTAGGAGCAGTATTATGCACGAAATTAAAAGGCAGAGCGATGCTAGACTTTCAAACGCGTAAAATTCAAGATTTCGCACAGTTGAAACAAGAATTAGAGGTCTGTTACGCAAGCAAAAAGAGTACGACCCATCTACAAATTGAATTTAACACGCTAAAACAGAAGAACGGAGAAAGCGCGCGAACTTACGGACTTAGAGCCGACAAACTAGCCATGGAGCTATACGAATCGATGATGGAAGGACGTCATCATACAGTAGATAATAAACGCGCAATCATGGAAATAATACAGCAACAAGCCTTAGAAAATTTCCAAATAGGATTGCAAGACGAAATTAAAACAATTGTTCGATCGCGAGGATATGCTACGTTGCAAGAAGCAATAGCAGCGGCCAGCGCGGAAGAAAAGGTTAAAGGACCGTCCGCGACCGGCACGCGAAGCAAAATCAATTTTACACCGACCTATAAACAGGAAAATCAAACGAATGTAAAATGTCAAAAATGCGGAAAAACCGGGCATTACGGTCGAGATTGTCGAACTAGCCGATACGCGAATCGATTTTCATTGCCGAAACCCGATAGACAACCCCGCGTAAATACGATAAATAAATATTGCAATTATTGCAAAAAATCCGGACACGATCGCGAAGAATGTTGGTTATTACACGGACGACCCAATAGAGATCAATCGAGCCGAACCAAACAATATAATTCGCGACCGGAAAATAAAAACCGCAAGAATAGCGAGCAAGGAAAAAAGAAATTTAACTCCGCGCAAAGTAGCGATGAGGAGGAAAGGAACGAAAGAAAATCGCACCGACCTGCAATTGAATATCAAGTATCACACTTTAAAAATACGCCGCATATACAGACAGGATTGGACCTTGTCACATTACCAATGCGAGAAGCGAAACGCGAAAAAATAAATTTGCTATTCGATACAGGAGCCGCAATATCACTAATTAAAGTGAAACATTTAAAAGGCGAAACGTTAATAAAAGAAGAAAAGATAACGCTCACCGGCGTAACGGGACATAAAATATGTACAATTGGAAAATTTAAGGCGACAATAACTCTGGAAAAGCGCCGAATCAAGCATACTATGTACGTTGTTAAGGATGACTTTCCGATAGAATATGACGGAATACTAGGCGTTGATTTCCTACGAAAACATCAAGCCACTTGCAATTATAAAACAACGCAATTAAAGGTAGGACAGCATATCTTAAAGCTTTAAAAAATGACGAAAATGACGTTGAAACCACGTAGCGAAACAATAATACAGGTCGCTACTGATAAAAACGCGATAGACGTGATACAGGCAGAACTAGAAATAACAATACCAGGAATATTTATAGGTAATTGCCTAGTAGAACCTACGAATTACATATGTGCAGCAAGCATTCTAAATACAACGGATAACATAATCGAAATGTTAATGCCGCAAGTAAGTGTAGAGGAAATCGAACGAAGTGAAACAGAAGAAATTAACGTAATACGAACGCCAAATAAAGAGGAAGTAATCCCGCGTAGTGAAAAAGTATTAAGATTATTATGTACACAACATTTAAATAAAGAAGAAAAGAAAATGATAATGGAAATCTGCAAGGATTTTAGCGACGTGATGCATATCCAAGGAGAACCACGTGCACAGATACCGTCGCGCATAAGATTTGCAACGCAAGCAGATAGTTCACCGGTCAACGTACGGCCTTATCGCCTGCCGGAGAAGCATAAAGAAGAAGTAAATCGACAAGTCCGAGAAATGTTAAAAAATGGAATAATCAGATCAACCACGAGCCAATGGAACGCACCGTTATTGGTAGTCCCTAAGAAAGCCGATGCGTCAGGAAAACCTCAATATAAATCCGATGTGCAAACCGAAAATAATTCAAGAGCACATCTACGGCACCACAAGCGAATCAAATGTAACAGTAGAGATAGAAACCCACACCACAATAATTATACTGCGATGCTAAAATAAAGTAGATATAAAAAACAATTGTAAAATGCGAAAAATGTATAACGAAAAAATATGTAGACGAAAATTCACGTATAGTTAATTTTCTTTTTCCAAAGGGGGAGGGATGTCGTAACCCGACCAATTTCTCAATATATTAAAAGATAAAACAAGTAAAATAAAGTA
>NW_021848440.1:133663-151871 GCF_003651465.1 Formica exsecta | reverse complement strand
AAGCAAAGCATTTGAATCAGTGAAAGAGCCCAAGGAAAAGTAATTAAGAAAGAATAAAAGATTATTGATAAAATAAAAGTAAGATACGTGACTAAAGAGAAGGAAGTCAAGTCAAACGGTCAAGTTCTCGGAAGCTGAGTAAGCAGCTAACGAGACGGACTAACAAGCAGAGCACGAGACATACTCCGGTCAGGGTCACCACACTCCTCCCTAATCAACGACCTAATTAATTAATATATATTGAGCGCGAGATGCACCAACGCTAGCTCAGTAATATAGCTCATTAACATCGCTCGCTCATGTCAACAGTATCGATATACCGTACGTATCGCGCCCGACCACTATAAGCGCGAATAAGTGAAAGTGTACGAAAACCTATGAAATATATCAATTTATACCTAACGTCCGAGAGTGTCTTATTTCGAGCGTGGATCCTAATCCTTTGGGCGTATAAATCCCTAAAAACCTCTTCCTTAGCGGCTAGAGGCACAACATTAATTGGTGGCAGCGGTGGGATATTAAACGCAACAATTGCGCACGTGGATAATGTTGAAAAAGTTCTGCAAGAAAATGAAGAACAATTTTTAAATATAACAGAGAAGATGCGACAAGCCTGGATACAAACAGAAGTCGGATTACAGGAGTCTTATTGCACGGAGCACCTGTAAGGAAACCGAACCTGATACCCAAGTCGAAATAAAAGAATTTAAATATGAACCGGGTATCTACTTCGAAAAAATGGGCAAGATAAACCAAATCGAGTCCACATGGAAGATGGTGATAAAAATAGACATCGCCGCAATGGACCATCGACATGAACAATTGAGAAACTATATGGCACAAACGAGAGCTCTATGCTACGATAAACCATTGCAAATAAAAATGAAAGAAACCTGCCACAACCTGCTACAAATAGCAGAAAAGGACAGAGAACAAGCAGAAAAATTGCTAAAACGTCTAAAATTTGCGTACCAAGCACCCAAGAAGACAAGACGAGGGCTAATCGACGGTCTAGGAACGATAGCCAAAACACTCTTCGGTACAATGGACGCAGACGACGAAAAAATTATAAAGGAGCAATTAAATCTCATGCAAAGAAATCAGCAAACGTTGCAGCACGCGATGAAAAATCAGATTAAAATATTAAACGCAACAATTGCGCATGTTGATAATGTTGAAAAAGTTCTGCAAGAAAATGAAGAACAATTCTTAAATATAACAGAGAAGATGCGACAAGCCTGGATACAAACAGAAGTCGGATACGGACAACGAGAAGATCTCGACGAACACTTCATAATATTAAACGCCACAATAAAAGATCTAACAAACGATCTTATGGACATTATCGCGCACCTGACTAACGCGAAAAAAGGGATAATCGACATAAGATTATTACCTATAGAAAGCATCCTAGATAACCTCAAGGAAACAGCGTCACAAATACTGCAGGGAACGCACTTCCCATTTCAAATATCCGCAGAAAATTGGAGAACAATCAAAAAGTTCTTAACAATCAGCGCGTATTACAATAATACAAATATATTCACTATTATAAAGATTCCGCTAATCATATACCCCGAGTATGATATAATAAAGGCAACCCCACTACCTACGCACAAATTTAATAACACGTTTATTTTTATAGAAGTAAATCAACCGATAATAGCGATAGACATAGATAGCCGAACGTATTTTACGCCTACCGAAAATGATCTAAATAAATGCGTGCGAAGTAATGATCAATATGTTTGCGAACAGAATTATCCCGTACATTACTTAGACAAAGGAGCGCTATGCGAAGTATAAGCATGCGTACAGTTAGAGACATACACAAACAATTGTAATATTTGACATATACACACGAATACAACAATATGGATAGCGCTGAGTAACGCGAACTCATGGTTATACTCTACACGAGCAAACCAACCGATCGAAATAACGTGCGAAAACGACGCAACGCGAAAATTTGAAATAAAAAGAAGCGGACAAATCACATTAAGTGCCGGTCTACAATAGGCGATTTAAGCCCTAAGTCTTATGACTTAAGCTCTAAACTGTGACGTATTTCCGGCCTTAAACATTTCTCGCGCTGCCTTAAGCCCTAATCTCTAAGCCCTAAGCGAGTTGGCCAACTCCCATCTTTTAAAGCTTAGAGCTTGAAGCTGGGATCGATGTAATTTTTCTCTTAAAACATATAAAGTGACGACACAAGACGTCATAATACGGACAAAAAAGCCCGCGATAATAACAATCGTACAGACAAATCTACCTGACTACAATCTAACGATCTCAAACGACAAACGAAACGAAAAAACATTGGACCAAATTAAACCAATAAAATTACGAAAAGTCATCAGGAACCCGACAGAATTAAGGGACCTAAGCGAAAGACTTGATGAAACAAACGAAGACTTAGATAACAATTATTTTTCTACTAACGAACACATTATATATCCCGTAGCTTCAAGTTGTACAGGAATAATAATAATAATAATAATTACCATAATAGCAATTATATACGCAAAGAAAAAATGTAAGACAGAAAATAAAAAATTGCCAGAAACCAATATAAATCCGATGTGCAAACCAAAAATAATACAAGAGCACATTCACGGCACCGCAAGCGGATCGAATGGAACAGCTGACATAGAAACCGACACCGCGATAACTAACACTGCGATGCTATATTGAAATAAAGTAGATATAAAAAACAATTGTAAAATGCGAAAAACGTATAGCAAAAGCGAAAAATATGTAGACGAAAATTCACCTATAATTTTCTTTTTCCAAAGGAGGAGGGATGTCGTTGTTCAGGGTGATGACCTTGACAACATATGTCAAGGTCAAAGTCATCAGAAGTGCCTCCCCTCATCTTCATTTTTACCTTTCCAAATTAACTACCAGACTTGAAACAATTTAACAAGTGATTCCATAAATTAATATTCATAAGTATTAACATAGCTTTTTCGTATTATCCTATAGCTTTTCCATATTATCCTATAGCTTTTTCATATTATACTATAGCTCTAATATTGTAAAACTATCCGAGATGAAAGGAAAGCGTATAGAAGATGCATCCGAGACACCTGATACAGCGAGCGATAAACAGGTGCGTAGATCCGCGGCGGCTCCGAGTGATCCGCGACATAGACGCCAAGACATAAACAATCGAGTATTTATCATTAATCGATAGGCATCTCTTAGAAATAGTTTCATCATAGATTTCCGTAGAAAACCTTCATCTTAATGAATTTCTAGAACGCAAACTAAATTCTCAGAACGATCTGTACACGACTCGCAACACCTTTGATTCTCAATAGTATATAAGCTGCAGATTTTTACCCTCAGCAGCAGTCCGGCAGATCATCTTAATCCGTAACCGTGTCTCTATCATCTTCATTATATCGTCAGTCTCGCATTAGATTCATAAGCTCAAGTTGTGTAAAGTCCGGAATAAAAGACTTTAAGCATATATCTTTAGCGTACATCAATCAAGCCTATCTTATCCACGACCAAGGTCTTTGCAGATGGAAAGGAAAGGCTTAAAACAAGTACAAAGGACATTGAGCTAAAGAAGGATTCCTTGCTGCAATACAGTAAGTACCTGTAGTTACTAACACCCCGTATATTCTCAAACAAAGGAAATTTTACTTCGGAGTCTACAATTTATTGACAGCCCATTAATTTCATTCATATTTTATTTTTTAGATCACAAAATATGTCAGAATAAGATATAAAATAACTCAAAAAGTACTTAATGAAAACATACTTTATTATAGAGTTTTAAAAAGTCTCGACAAGGGCTATAAGAATATGCAATAAAAAATAGGTTTCAATTTAAAAAATTCAATGTGACCTTGATATGACCTTAACAATGCCACCCAAGGTATAACTAATATTCCTATCTCTTTTCCCCTCAGAACCATACAACTTTTGTCTAAAAAGTTTCCTTCTGAAACTTACAGGTTTTAAGATATTTGCCTGTTAAGATTAAAAAGACTCACCCTGTATATCGTGCCCTTGACGGCCATCGTCTATCGAGCTCATAGTAAGCCCTTGATTGACGCCTTCCTTTATCTTATAACCTTCCAATAAAACCTGACAACAGGAGATTAAATGAAAATACAAAATATATCATCATTCTAATCTTACTCGGACGTTGTCCAACCTTTGAAACCCGGTTGCCGAGCTTTATTGCTCTGGTGACACCTCTATCCTTTTTCCTAAATTTCCGTCGTTATCGAGCATTGAAGTATGCTCTAGATCGGCACCCTCCCATCATTACCCTCTACAATTCCATCGTTATCGAGCATCGAAGTATGCCCTCGATCGGCATTTTTCCCATATCGTAGACCTTCTCTTTGAATTAAAGTTTAGGATTGTATGAAACCAGTAAGATCTAGTATTGATACTAATCAAAAGACCTTTTTCCATAATTGCTAATCCTACCCCTTCATAAAATCTAATTCCAATTCTTATAAATAATTGATATTTTTCCTAAATTCTGCTCTTGTTATAATATTCTTCTTTAATTTATTAATTATTTCTCTGTAACGGCAGGGCCGTTACTACAGGCATTGTACCGACACCAAATATATCTATATAACCGCACGGCTTGCTTATTTCACCTAGCTCTACCTGTCCCGCTTGCCGCCATCTCGCTCAGCATGCGCTCTCGCTCGCCGGTACGCTCTGTCTCTTTCTCGCGGAGTCCCCACGCGGTACCGACTCCCACCGCCGGACCGACGGCGCACAGTGGGAGACGCCGGTCGGGTATAAGCCCGGCCGGCCGAGACATCGGGACCAGATCCTATCCCGACCTGCTTCTGATACCGATTTCACCACTGTTCATACTAAGTCCGCTAGTTGTAACCGCATGCTAGTAATAAGATCTGTCTAGTCCTAAGTCCGCTAGTTGTAAGACCTGCTAGTAATAAGACCTGTCTAGTACTAAGTCCGCTAGTTATAAGGCCTGTTTGTAATAAGTCCTCTAGTTCTAATCGCGCCGTCAGCGCATGTAAATGAAACCGGGAACGATTGCATGCCGAGCGTGTCTTGCGCTTCTCGCCGCTTTGCAACGTCCTGCGCCGGCAGAAGGAGGAACAACCACCGGCCCGCAGTATGCCAAGCTCACCGGTCGCCGCCGTCACATACAACCGGGAAGAGTGTTGCTGGCGCTGCAAGCAGCGAGGCCACACGCGGCTCGACTGCAGGAGACCGCCGCGCAAGTTCTGCTCTCGATGCGGCCGAGATGGGGTGCTCATCCGCGACTGTCATCCGCCGTCGGGAAACACCTTTCGGGCCGGGGAACCAGCGGCCACCGCCCGACCGGCGCAAACCCAATAAGGTTCACATCTAGGCCGCATCTATAGATACGGGTGCTCGACCGACATATATGGGCACTGTTAGACTCCGGCTCCGAAGTCTCGTTCGTGAGCCCAGCTACGGCGAAACGCGCAAAATACTGCGGCCACCCCCCTCGGGGGGTAACCCAGCAGATCAACTTAGCCGACGGCACCACGATACCGATTACACAGACCGTAGACCTGCCAGTCGCCACGATCGATCACACCATAGTACATCAGTTCCAGGTAATGCCGAACCTTAGCGGACCGATGTTGATCGGCATGGACCTATGGGCCAAACTGGGGGTGGCACTACCGGCGCCCCCAAGCGCCACCACCCGCACGGTGCCCGCCGTAGGAGAAATCTCGGCCGGACTAACGCCCCGAACCGCGGATGAAGACCGCCGCCTGAGGGAATTCCTAAGCCGGGAGTTAGCCGCGTTCGACACCATACGTGGGCCAACGGATCGCGTCGAGCACCGAATCCGCCTTACCACCGACCAGCCGATAAAACAGCGCTACCGACCGCGTAATCCAGCCATGCAGGCCGTCATCGACCAAGAGGTCCAAAAAATGGAGGAGGCCGGTGTCATCGAGCCATCACAGAGCGCGTGGAGTTCCCCGGTCGTACTAGTTAAGAAGAAGGATAACACCTATCGATTCTGCATCGACTTCCGGAAACTCAACGACGTGACGCAGAAGGATGCCTATCCGCTGCCACACATTGCGGCCACACTCGACAAACTCCGAGGCGCGAAGTACCTGACCACGCTGAATCTCAAGAACGGGTACTGGCAGGTACCATTGGCACGCGAAAGCCGGCCGGCCACGGCGTTCACCGTCCCAGAGAGGGGACTGATGCAATTCAAGAGGATGCCATTTGGGCTGCACTCGGCCCCGCCAACTTCCAACGCCTCTTGGACTCAATCCTCGGGCCCGAACTAGAACCACACGTCCTCGTGTACTTGGACGACATCTTCGTGGCCAGCGCCACGTTCGAGGCGCACTTAAAGCACCTAGCCAAAGTCTTTCGACGCCTGCGAGCCGCGAAACTCCGGCTCAACGTGGACAAGTGCCACTTCTGCCGGAACAGCCTACGCTACTTGGGCCACATTATCGACCGCCGCGGAATCCATACCGACCCCACCAAGGTGAGCGCCATCACCGGGTGGCCCACGCCCACTAATCTCCGGCAAGTACACCAGTTTTTAGGCCTGGCGTCCTGGTACCGACGCTTCATCGCAGACTTCTCCACCGTCACCGCGCCCCTGACACGCCTCACCCAGAAGAACGCGCGATGGGCCTGGACCGGTACCGAGAACGAGGCCTTCCAACGCCTTAAGACCGCCCTGACGGCCGCCCCGGTGCTTGCCCGGACTTCGAGCAACCGTTTACACTACAGACGGACGCCAGCACGCACGGGCTCGGAGCCGTGCTTACGCAACAGCTCGACGAGGGCGAGCGAGTAATTGCCTACGCCAGCCGAACGCTGAACCACGCCGAGCGGAACTATAGTGCGACCGAACTCGAGTGCCTCGCCGTGGTATGGGGGATACGCCGGATGCGGGACTACTTAGAGGGATACAGGTTTACCGTACTCACCAACGGGTGACACCCGTTTGGACACGGAACGATTGGACACCGGTCGACCAGAACCATGCCGACGGAAGCCGAGCGCCGGCAGTTAGTCGAGCTATTCAGACGATGGTCCGAGGACGAGGAAAGCGAGTTCCCAGACGGCCCCGGACCAACAAAAGTCACACCGCCAAGAATGGAGCTACCGGACCGCCACCGACGACCAACGCCCCGCGTCGGAACCGCAATCCAGCGAGGCGACGCAGACAACAGGAGAAAAATCCTCCTCCTGTCCACGCCGCCACCACCACCACCGGACCGACGCCGGACACCAAGGCCGACAGCACGGCCCCGAGCCACCCGGACGAGCATAGCCGCGTGCGCCGCCACGGCACCACCACCCGCCGCGCCGAACCGACCCCGACACCCCGCCGTCTCCCGACCGCCGAAGCCGGAACCAACAGCCCCACGACACCGGGCATCGGGAGCACCACCGCCACCAACGGCTCCGAGGACAGCCCGGCCGACCGCAGCGGTGGGCCTACGACTACCGAACCCGGTGGCGGTTAAGGTCGCCACCGGGACGGTAATAAGGGTGCCGCACCATGCAGCGCACCAGGTACGGCGCCACCGGCAATGGACTCCGGAGGGCCTATGGATCTTGCGGTTCAACGCCGACGGGACCCTCCGGAGTAGCCGCCTACGCCGGACCACCACCGGATCCGGCGCTCCCACCATCTAAAAGGAGGGGGGTAATGTAACGGCAGGGCCGTTACTACAGGCATTGTACCGGCACCAAATATATCTTTATAACCGCACGGCTTGCTTATTTCACCTAGCTCTACCTGTCCTGCTTGCCGCCATCTTGCTTGCCGCATGCGCTCTCGCGCTCGATAGAGGCTATCTCGCTCAGCATGCGCTTTCGCTCGCCGGCACGCTCTGTCTCTCTCTCGCGGGGTCCCCACGCGGTACCGACTCCCACCGCCGGACCGACGGCGCACAGTGGGGGACGCCGGTCGGGTATATAAGCCCGGCCGGCCGAGACATCGGGACCAGATCCTATCCCGACCTGCTCCTGATACCGATCTCACCACTACCTACTGCCTCTTGGGGCTGAGGCTGAACTCAGCTCTGTCGGGTTGCACCGACACTCTATACCTGGAGTCGAGGTTGCCCTCGACCCCGCCGGGTTGCACCGACTCCCGCCTCTACCTGGGGCCAAGACTGTACTTGGCTCTGTCGGGCTGAACCGACTTCCGTTGCTCAGGCAGTGCTCGACGTGACACTCGGGCCTGCCGGCAATACCTAGCCACCTCACCCGGCAGTAGCTTTATAAGTGCATGTACAGACCGCGCTGTAAATATAATCGCATGATAGAGATAAGTCCGCTAGTTCTAAGTCTCGTAGTCCTAGACCTGCTAGTCTTAAGGCCTGTTAGTACTAAGTCCGCTAATTGTAACCGCATCCTAGTCTTAAGGCCTGTTCGTACTAAATCCGCTAGTTGTAACCGCATGCTGATAGTAATAAGACCTGTCTAGTCCTAAGTCCGCTAGTTATAAGACCTGCTAGTAATAAGACCTGTCTAGTACTAAGTCCGCTAGTTATAAGGCATGTTCCTAATACCAGAGAGAAACCTGAGAGGGGCCACGCCGCCGTTTTTCCTGTAACGCTTTGTCTAGCCGGTACAGTGGCGCTAACTGGATCCATTTTAGAGCCGGCGAAACTACGTGGCCGGATCCACTTTTCGGTGCCATGGTAAAACGATCGATTGGTGCATGTCCGTGCTAGATCCACAATTATGGATCTAGCATGGACATACATCAATCGGCCGTTTTAATCAAAAATACGAAAATATTATAGATTTGTTAATATTTTATGTTAGCTGCGCGTGATTTATTTTTATTTTAATACATATTATGGACGGTATATGTGTTATTGAAATTATTATAATTATTTTATGTATATCATCTAATGTAAAATATATGTATAATGTATATTATATATGTATAATATATGTTATTATATTAAAATATTTTTTTATAAGTATTGAAATTATTTTATATACGCGCACATGTAAAATATTATTCTCGCAAAAGAGAGAAATAAATAATAACTTTAGACTTTAAGAAACTAAATTTATTCTAGAGTAAATTGTAAATTGTAAAAATTGTAGTGAATAAAACAATCCTTGTAAAACAAAATAAATTATTGTGTATAATTTTGTAATCTTTATAATGTTGAGTATGATAAATAAAATAAATTTCTTTCTCTAATAAAAATAACATCTGCAAAAAATATGTTTTACCTTATCTATTATCCTTAAACAAAAGCATTTCAAGCAATTACAAATGATATTTGTAATGTAGAAATAAAAAGTTTATAAAGTTTTATGTGAGAAATGTTATATGTTATATAGGTATATTGATAACGTTGACATCAATTTTAACAATACACATTTGCTCAAGAGAAAGTGCTTATTACTCTATCGCTTTGAAAACTAGATGTCGAGTCCAAGTTTTCGAAGATTTATCTTCTTTTTTTAAATTGCTATTGTATCTCATTCTTAATAGACTTTTTTTACATATTTATTTGAATGTATGATATTATTAATTATATGATATTATATTTAATAAATGCAATAGTTTATAGAAGAGATATTTTAAAGTTTTATATACAGGGTGACTATAATAATGATCTCCTATCGAACTATAGTAATAATCGCCCACTAAGTACATAGCTTCATTCCTTACCAAAAACTGAGTCGAAAGTACCGAACCTTTTTTATAACGCTTAATAACGAATAAAAAGAGTAAAGAATTAATTTAGAGTGGAAGAACCTTCAAACAAGAATTTTCACACCATCTAAAATAATTTTTCTTTGATTAAAAATGATATGAACGTTCAACAGTTGAGCCGGTTCGATCACGTTCGATCTTAAAGGAAAACGACCAAAGCGTACGTAATGGTAAGTAGAATTGTACATATGCGAAAATATAGATATATATAGTGATTCGCTTATAAGATGTTGTTTATATTGGCTATTATCTTTAATAATTATACTTCAGACTCGCTCGCTTAAAAAATAAGAAGTTTTCCGAAAAAAGCACAATTATAGAACCAAAAGAAATACAGAGTATTACACTTCGAAATATAATAAATTTACCTTATATATTATAGTTTCTTATCGTGAATGTAATCTAATAATTCTTTATCTTTCCATCTTTCAAGCGAGCGAGCTTCGAGACAGCTTATGTTTATGTTTATCTGATAATCAACACAATGTCTACCAACACTCGTCGAATTCTTTTAGTCGGAATTGTGTTGACTGTCGGATAAGGATAAACGATCGAAACTTTGATAACTGATCTTTCTCGCTCGCTACTTTTCTATCTGCTCTTTCTCTCTCTCTCTCTCCCTCTCCCTCTCTCTCCCTCTTCCTCACTCACCCTGTCCCTCCCTCTTCCTCCCTCTCTCTCTATATGTAACAGACAATATTCTAACAGATACAAAAAATAGCGATAAATTTTTGTTGTGACACCTAGAAATCTACCTATATCAGCAAAACTTTTTTTGAGTGGATAAACGATCGAAACTTTGATAATTGATCTTTCTCGCTCGCTACTTTTCTATCTGCTCTCTCTATCTATCTGTTTCGACGCCGACGACCGTTTCGACGCCGACGGCCGTTTCGACGCCGACGACCGTTTCGACGCCGACGACCGTTTCGACGCCGACGGCCGTTTCGACGCCGACGACCGTTTCGACGACTACAGCCGTTTCGACATCGATGCCGATGACATCGACAGTAGCATCGACATCGGCAGCGGTATCGACATCAGCTGTGGCATCGACATCGGTCGCGGCCTCGTCAGTGGTAACATTAAGTGTAAGTTTAGCGGCCGCGTTTATCGCTCAGCCGCGAGACGGTAGGAAAAGTCGTCGCAATATATATAAATAAAATATTTTAAATATTAAATAAGAATATTACAAGAATAAATTTTATTATTCCTATAATCCATTCCTATACACTCTCTTTACATATTTCTATACAGGGTGTAAGAAAAATTAGATCGACAAACTTTGAAGGGAAATAGAGGATTAAAAAATAAACACTTTTTTGTTAATGATATTTCTTTTTACGACATTTTCTTTGGGTCTTATATCATATACATAACTGATCTTATATCTTAACAACATGGTCTTATATTTTATATCATAACAAATTCTCAATAGAGCAGAAGTCTTTAGTGTCTTGACAAGTTGCATGTGATTTTTATCATTATATAGAGCGATACACATGGATAGAAATGACTGACATGCATCTTATTTATGGAACTGCTAATTGTAATAAATTCCTATATTTCATACTATGTAGAATTAAAATTAAACGTCGGAGAGAAAAATAGTATTAACAAAAAAATATTTATTTTGATATCTTCTTTTTTCCTTCAAAGTTTGTCGGTCTAATTCTTATATACCCTGTATAATATTACAGATGTATTCCAGTATTGTACAGTATTATACATACACTCACACGTATACGAGTGTATGTGTATAATGCAAATGCTAAAAATGCTTTCTTCTATGGATGCGTATAGTAAGATGTGTATAATGTACATGATATACACCAAATTATACAATGAATTTTGACAGTCAGCTTTAAGCAGGCATATGGCTACACGATGCTTGTGCGTTTGATGATTTCGACTATGTTAACTTTAAGTAAGCACGCGACCATACGCGACCGCACGTGTCCACATTCTGTAGACACTGTTTATATATTTTCAGCGCTTTATGTACTTATTTTTTTGTTGTTGCTCACCCTATCCATTTATCATACAATGTGACATAAAAAATAAATTGTTAATTCCAATGACAAAGAGCATATAAAGCTTTTAATGTTATTTTATTTAAAAAACATTTTATTAAGAAATTTTATTAAGATATACATATATAAAAACTGTTGTAAATAATTATTAATCAAAATAATGAATTAAGCACTTATGAAATTATTAGAAGTTTGTCTAATAAACTAATACAATAATATAATAATATATTAGACATGTTTTTAAAATAAGAACCGCTATAAAAAAAAGCTACAAAAGTTATAAAAATTTTTTATTATAAACTAAATATACTGTAATATACACCTAACTTTTTTGCGTAGTTGCCATCTCGATGCATTTTGTGTATCATAGCATCAACTTTTTTATGTCGTAATTTTTTATAATAGGTGATAAAATAATAAATATAAATCTTTCTCTGTTTTAATGATCTATATTTAGCAATGTAAAAAATTTTCCATATCTAATAATTAATTTAGTTATTTGCTTCTTGTATTTTATTATTAATAATACAGAAAAAGAAAAAGGTATAGTAGTAATTGTAACTGCTTTCATTAAACATTGAGATGTAAGAAATTTTTTTTACACATTCTAATGTTTTAAAACTATTTTGCTATAACTATTTTTGCGAAATTGGAGCGTAATAATATATGGTATTTTCCTTTTAAATATTGATTCCTTTGCATATATTATTTCTATCTATTATTTACATATTTCAACATATATTAATTTCTCAAATAAAATACATTTATTATCAATTTCGATCATAAAAAACTAAATTTATAAATTCACATGACGTACGTTTCGACCCTTTATTTGGGTCATCTTCAGCGCAAAGAAATTAATTAAATTAAACTGACGCAACTTAACGCAACATAATTTTTAATAATAAACGGACTTAAAATGAAAATAAGAGCTCAAAATCTCCCGTCATTAAAAGTTTTTGCGCAAATGTATTAAATTTAACATCACTCCACGATACTTGTCTGCGAAATTGTCGAAGCTTTCGCCAAATTTTACTAGCGTAAAATCCGTTAACGTCTTTAAACTTTGTACACTCCGATTTAGCAAGAAGCTTTTGCAGATCGAACTCTCGGATACTTTTTCGTATATTAGATCAACTCACACTCAAATATGTAAGATTTCCCAATCATTATATCACGACATTCCGATGGACATCTGCAATTCGTTTTTTACTAAACAACATAGATCATTATATTCCTTTTATATTAACCAACATGAGAAACTCAACAAAAAATTTGGTCGCCTGTTGTTTGAGCATAATTTGGAAACAAAAGATTATAGATCCGTCCGATATTTTTACTGTTCTCTTCCCCGGACTGCTTCGGAGCATCGCAGTTTTTCGTTTGATCCACCTAATGATAGGGATGATCCCCGGGCCTTAGAAATTAATGTTGATCCTTTTTCCTTTACGGACAGATCGCTTCTGCCACTGCCACTCAATGATAAGTGGTTTAAAAATTTGCCTCTGACCCCTATTCCTGAGGATGTTCAGGGCTTATTACAACTAGGTGAAAATTTTAGTCTTCCTTTCTCCAACAAAGATAAGCTAACTACGGAATTCATAAAAAATATTGAATACAATCTTATGAAACTTCCTCCTACAACACAAATAACTATTCGTAATCGTTCCATAAACATCATCAACAACCTATCTCTTTATTCCTACTCGAAGTGCGAGTTTAACATATATATCAAACAACTAGTTTCTACTTGTAAACGTTTCTTTAAACAGCACGATAACTTAATTGTAACTCGTGCTGATAAGGAAATATCACTGTTGTACTTGATAAACAAGAATATTTCCATAAGATTGAGGAGTTACTCATGGACACTAACACCTATAATATAATTAAAAAAGACCCAACCAAAAATCTCACTTCTCGTTTACGGGATTTACTGTCAAGATAGAGAGATTCAGATTTTATTTCTCCTTTGACATACAGATCTCTATATTGTAGTGACGGCATTTTACCAAAAGCATACGGACTTCCCAAGGTCCACAAGCCTGGTTGTCCGTTCCGCATAATTATTTCATCGGTCAATAGTCCGCTATATTTTTTAGCTTCTTTCTTACATCGCATTATGTTTAAATATTTTCCCAAGGCCCACAGCCACGTTATTAATAGTTTTGATTTGGTCAAAAAACTTTCTGACATTAGCATTGACAACAATTTTCTATTGGTATCGTTGGATGTAGTTTCATTATTCATCAACGTTCCAATTGAGATTGCAATCCACAGCGTCTCAACAAGATGGGAACATATTTCCGGGAATTGTAATATTCCTAAATCGGAATTTCTTATTGCAGTCAGAATGGTTTTAGACTCTACCTTTTTTACTTTCAATGGGATATTTTATAAACAAACTTTCGGTACGCCCATGGGTTCTCCTCTTTTTTCTATTATTGCCGACATAGTGCTACAAGATCTAGAAACACGGGCTCTTGAATCTCTTAAGTTTACTCCCCCGTTTTATGTCAGATATGTCGACGATGTCGCCCTTGCGGTTCCCGCTTCCTCTCTTAACCATACCCTACAGATTTTTAATTCTTTCCACCCGAGATTACAGTTTACTGTTGAGATTGGAGAGAGGAATAGACTGAATTTTTTGGCCATCACAATGATCGTTGAGGGTGACTGCTTGATTTTCGACTGGTACCGTAAGCCTACGTTTTCCGGTAGATATTTACATTTCCGTTCTAACCATCCCCTCTGTCAAAAGAGGGGCACCATAATTGGTCTTATTGACAGGGTCTTTTTGTTATCACACCCTCGCTTTCATCAGAATAATTTTAAATTGATCATTGAAATATTGTTGGATAACGGCTATCCAATAAATTTTATTTTCCGCGTTTTACATGAACGCCTAAAACATCTGCTTCACAGGACTAGTAATAATTCGGAAAATACTACACGAGAAAAAGAGAATGTTTCATTTTTTACAATTCCGTATGTTCCTGTGATATCTGAACAATTTAAAAAAATCACGGGTGATTTAAACGTTAGGCTTATCTTATCAGAGTCTTAATAAATTGAATTCTCTGATAAAAGTACATAAAGACCCTTGTCCTTTGATGGCCCGTCAAAATGTCATATACAAAATTGACTGTAATGATTGTGATGCCTCTTATGTTGGTCAGACAAAACGACAATTAAATACACGTATTACAGAGCATAAAAATCATATCAGGAGAAATACGAGCAACCACTCAGTGATTACCGAACATAGAATAAATTTCAACCATAATTTTGTTTGGGATAGGGTCAGAATCTTAGATACCGAACCTCAATTACGCAGGCGATTAATTTCTGAAATTCTATATATAAAAAGGCAGAAAAACGGCTTGAATTTGCAGATGGACACGGAAACTCTTCCTGATATGTATCTTGCGGTGCTTGATAAGCTTCCCAAGATTTGATTTTGGCTTTTATTTAATTTAATGACATAATTTAGTGACAAATTCTTTGTATATTAATTTTATATTTTTAACGTATTCCCTTTATTATTTTTATTTTTTTGCGTTATTGTTTACCAATTTTACATTTATGTTTTAAATTTTACATTTATGTTTTAATTTTAGTGACAAATATTATTTTGTACGCGCTGAAGATGGTCCAAAGAAAGGACAGAAACGTTCGCGTTTTTTGTATTTGATGTCTAAATAAATAAGTTTTTGCGCACCACATCTGCGCCGGTTCCTAATTGCCATTTTTTTCTAGTTATTAAATGTAATTTTTGGAGCCTTTATATTTTATTATTTTTTATTGTATTATATAAAATTACATGTACAGTACAGCAGTTATGCTCGAGCAAACATATAAACATACAATTCAAGTCTTTTAATTTGTTTCTGTTGCAGGAAATACTAAATTAGAAAAATGGTCGCCCAGCTCAATTCGACGTGCGGGATTGTGCGAAGATCATTTCCCTGCAGATTCATTTTCAAATAGCGCTAATAAAGGTTTGAAGCGAAATGCAATACCAATTCCTTTTAATGAAATTATTATTTCAAATAAAAATATACAAAATGATAAAAAAAGAAAAATTATACAAATGGAAGAAGTACCTCATTGTGAACAAATAAATATAGAAGAAATACAAACCACAGAAAAAATTGCTCCGTCAACATCATCAGCACCTATTTCTATTTATGATGATAATATTATAACGGATGAACATCCATCAAAACGGCGTCTGTTGCAATATAATCGAGCACCACATTTATATTTTGATGATTCTATGGAAGAGGAAGACATTACGGAATAGATGCACCTTGAGCCAACTACTCATGAAAGAGCCCTCACGCCTCTTCCATTAAATAAAAACACACAAAAGGAAAAAAATAAGCACCTTGAGTTGTCTATGCATGACAAAGTCATCAAAAGATGTCTTTCGTCAAATAAAAGTATAAAAGACGAAGAAAATAATATGACAACAATAGGTAAATTATGTGCTACAATTAGGTCCTTAAAATGTGAAAATATTCGATTACGAAACCAAGTAAGAATTTTGAAATATCGTTTACGTCATACTGTACGAATACGTAAAACGCCAAAAAATAATAAACAAAAGAAAAAATTATTAAGAACATTGATAGATGAAGAAAATCTACATCCTGTTGCGAAAACCATGATACATTTGCAACTGCATACACCAAATGTAGTTTATACAGAAGAAGAAAAAAATCTGGCAAGACAGTTATATTATTATTCAGCCGCTGCTTTCTGCTGCTTAAGAAAAGCAGGTGGTAAATTTCCCGGCCAGCGAACTATTAGAAGATGGCTAGAAGAATATGATGTACGACCAAAATTTTGTGATTTTATATTTCAAAAACTTAAAGAAAAGATTTCTCACATACCAATAGAGGAAAGAGTATGTGCTTTAAAATGGGATGAAATGGCCATAAAATCTTATGAAGAGTTTAACTGTAAGAGCTATTCTTGCAACTTTTAAAAATCTTTCAAGTCAATATAAAGGATTTGAGCTTGCGACAGGATTATGTAATCAAGATTCAGTGGAACATTTATTTTCGAAACTGAGACAACGTGGAGGATTTAATCCAAATCCAACCGCAAGGATGATTCGATTGTCTATCAGACATATACTTTCCACAGGCTACATTCAAACCGGTGACAAAGGTAATGTTCAATGTCCAGAAATTGAAAGTCTTATAAATAAACCAAGTCGACTCGTTAAAAGGATTGAAAATTCAATGAATATGAACAATGCTGTTACAGAATATGACGAACCCGAAAGCGAATTGCTTACAGAAGATGTAAATATTTTTCTCAAAGAATGTGATATCGAAGAAATTGAAAGTGTAAATCTATTTGACAGCAGTTACGATGAAAATGCTATCGCATATTTTGCTGGATTTGTGGCACGACGAAGTATCGCAAAAAGCAGTTGTGATCACTGTCGCAACGATATGATGAAAACTCCAATGGATAAATCGTCAGCAAATGAGAAATATATAGAATTTCGCGAATATGCAAATGAAGATGAAGATGCTCCGAAAGTGACAAAATTAGTACGCCCAACAACTTTATTTACGAATATTACTAAAATACAGTTGATGACATTTAATCGTACGTAGGAATATTACTGGGCATCCACACAGATTCTTGATAAAATTGTGACTGAATCTATATACGCAACAGAAAAAACACATCCAGAATGGCTAGATAAAAATGAAAAGTGATCATCGGATACAAACGTTAAAATATATGATTACTATAAAATTATATTTTCGTACGAGATATAATAATCGTGCAGCAAAAATACCAGTTCATATACCTAATAGTAAATCTAATAGTAAAGTTAAAAAGTTTTTAAACAAATAAAAGATGTATTAATAAAGAAAGAAGAATAAAAAAGGGAGAAATGACGAAATATGGAACAAAAATAAAGCTAGAAGAAAAAAATCAATAATAATACAATTTAAAAATAAAACAGGGTATCGATCATACAACTATTTTCTAGGACAAAAAGGTGAAATGAAAAATTTTCCCATTAATTTCAATGGCAAAATGTTCCATTTTACGTTTCTGCTTTAGGAAAAGGTTACATATCGATATCCAGAAAGATAAGTAAAAAAGGAAAAGAAAAATAAGAAAAATAAATGAAGTAACGTAGAACATGGTAAATATTATTTGGAAAAAATATTCAAATTTGTGTACTTATTCTTAATCTTCTCTTTATTATTTTATGTATCTTGCAGTTTTATCATTGTGTAAAAAAATATTTACTGCTATTGTATCATGATATTACATTCATTATGAAAAATGTTTGCAAATGATGTTTTACTTTATCAGTCAGTATTATTTTATCGTAATGAGAAAAAGAAACATGAATTTTTCAATTTCTTAGAAGATTGCAATCATAGTTGAAATAATTACATAAATCGTTAACTAGCAG
>NW_021848440.1:129535-132876 GCF_003651465.1 Formica exsecta | reverse complement strand
TGTATAACGCCTTGCCAGCTGAAATAAAGCGGAATGAAAGAATTGTGCCGTTTAAGCGAATGTTAAAGGCGTATATTGTAATTAATGTAAACTAGATTTGTATTATTAGGTGTACAAATAAGTTTCCGCCGTTTTTTATCAAAAATTGGGCATTTATTGTGAAAGAACGGAACCTAATGTTTTATTTGAAGTATTGTCCATCGCTTGCCACTACTTTTTCCCATCTTTCTGGCAGCATACGGATACCGCGTCGGAAGAATGCTTCATCTTTTGAGGCTATCCACGAATCGACCCAATTTTTGGTATCTTCATATGATGTGAAGTGTTGCTCAGACAGGCCATGCGCCATCGATCTAAACATGTGGAAATCAGAAGGAGCAATGTCTGGTGAAGACACTAGCGGGTGGGGTAAAATTTCCCAATTGAGTGTTTCCAAATAGGTTTTGACCGGCGCCGCAACATGTGGAGGAGCATTATCATGCAGGAGAATAACTTTGTCGTGTCTGGAGTAGTGGGCGCGCTTTTCCTTGAGTGCTCGACTCAATTGTGTTCGGTAGACAGCCCCAGTAATGGTTTCGTTCGGTTTGAGCAACTCATAATACACGACACCAAGCTGATCCCACCAAATGCATAACAAGAGTTTTTTTCCATGAATATTTGGCTTAGCTGTAGATGTTGAAGCATGGCCAGGTGGTCCCCATGATTTCTTCCTTTTTGGATTATCATAGTGGATCCATTTTTCATCACCAGTGATTATACGGTGCAGAAAACCCTTTCGTTTATGCCTAGCAAGCAGCATTTCGCATGTGAACAATCGGCGTTCAACGTTTCTCGGCGTCAGTTTATATGGAACCCAATTTCCTTGTTTTTGAATCAATCCCAATGATTTCAACCGATGTGAAATTGTTTGTTGAGTCACTCCCAATGTAAGTGCAAGTTCTTCTTGCGTTTGGCACGAATCTTGATCCAATAATGCTTCCAATTCCGCGTCTTCATACACTTTCGGCCTTCCGTTACGTTCTTTGTCTTCGATGTCAAATTCACCGTTCTTAAACTTTTGAAACCACTCACGACAACTTCTCTCACTTAAGGCAGCCTCACCATATGCTTCTACAAGCAATCGATACGCCTCAGCTGCAGATTTCTTCAAATTGAAGACGTAAATCAACAGTTCTCGCAAATGATGCTTATTCGGCTCAAAGTCGACATTTTCGCACACAAAAGAATATATTATTCTGATAAAAAATCACTAATGTTTTAAGGTTATGTTATTGACTGATGTCCAATCTTACAATAAGGACGTTTTACATCTGACAATTTTAACCATAACTTACTGGTGGCGCCAACTTTTGTCAAACGGCGGAAACTTATTTGTACACCTAATATATCAATTTATTAAAAAATTTTCACTTTTTTGGGCATATGTTCTACGTTACAAGATAAAATGTTATTAAAAATATCATTTAGCAATCTTTCTAAAATATATTTTATTCTATTGTAATAATGTCTTCATTTCAATTATAGCTCCTTTGCAAATAAAGTTGACGCACAAGTTTTATTATATTTATTTAGATTTACTTTAAAGATGATTTCTCTGTTATGGAACTATACATTCATGTTATGAAACATTCCGCCTCCGGTGTAATGCTTTTGCAGTTTCCGGAGCACCTATTATATTGCATGAAGTAAAGGAGGGGTTTTTAATCGGTAAGAATCCGACACTACCGGGGAGTACGGGCTTCCCGGTGTCTTTTGAAGATTTTCCCCTCCCTCGAAAAAAAAAAAATTGCATTCCATCTTTTGTTTTGAGGAAATCATGTTTTCGTTATAAAGCCTGCCCTTAAAATGACTGTTGGATACATACATAGAATTTAAAATATATAAAGTTAAAAATATACAAAGTGAATCGACAGATGAAACCAGTTGAAATATGAAGCTTCGAAATTAATAATTCTTCCTCTTCTCTACCGCTAACAAAAGAAAAACGCTAAGTACATGACGTATTACTCTTTGATTTCTCAATTTTTGTAACTAGATCGGGAACCGATAAAAAAAATTGATCCGTTTGCTATGTTTGCTTAGACACTTAATACTTTAAGAGACATTTAATAATAAAAGTTGGTCAATAAATATATGTTTGAAAATCGAAGATTTGAATCTCACTAGTGATAAACGTTTTTTACTTTTTTAATTTTTTGTTTAATTTTTTGATTTATTTATATTTCAAATAAATATAATCAATAATATTTAGATATCCATAATATCTATAAAACTTTTATTTTGTATTTTAACGGTTTAAAACTAATTGTAATAAATTAATGAGATTTCTGCGATTAAAATGACACCACACGCGACATAAATTGGATAATTTTTCACTAAATAAATAATCAGAATTTTGATAACATGTAAAAATTATCCAATTTACGTCATGTTTGGTGTCATTTTAATCGTAAAAATCTCATTAATCCATTAAAATTATTTTCAAACCGCTAAGTTGCAAAATACAAAACTTTTATTGTCGTGTATTTCGTGATTTACATTTTTTATTGTTGCGTACGAGAACCTATATATATTATGTATTAATTAATCATAATAGAATAGCATGTCCTAAGGTTAATAACCTATATAACCTTAAAATTATTGAGATCGCAAAAGTAAAAATTATATTTATCTATGATATATGTTCGTATATTTTTTATGTGGATATTTTTTGCTTTCTCTAATTTTCTATTTTGCTGTAGATATGAACTTTAAAATATTTGATAAAAATATTTATGTATATTATCAGTATGTATATTTTTATGTAAATTTGAATTTTAACTCCTATTTTATTTTGACAGACATTTAACAAAGGAAAACAATAATGGACAAAATTCAATAAATTATTAGTGGTAATAAAAGCGGCGCGTAAAGCTGAACCATTTTTATATATTTCTCTAATATAAAAAAAAATATATTTTTATTTCGTGAACATGTTAAGTGCAATAATATGTTATGTGCAATGTTATGTTATTTATAACGTTAACATAAGTACAAATAAAGACATTTAATTACAATGTATCGTCAATAATTACACATTTATATACCCAAAAATAAATATATATACATCATTGCATATTCATTACATTGCAATATTGCTATAATATTTTGTTGCAATATTCCTAAAAGCGGACATTTTATCATTGCTGCAATTCCACAGCAATGATGCAGCAACATTTTGCAGTGAATTTGCAAAGTTGCAATATTGCGGTGAAAGATTGCTACAATATGTATGCAATCTTTGTGTGCTGTATGGGTTAAAACTATAATTAAAACTATAATTGTAGATATATATGTATAAA
>NW_021848440.1:123841-128733 GCF_003651465.1 Formica exsecta | reverse complement strand
AAATATTAATAAATACAAATAGATATTAAAAAAAAGAAGATAAATCTTCGAAAACTTGGACTCGACATCTAGTTTTCAAAGCGATAGAGTAATAAGCACTTTCTCTTGAGCAAATGTGTATTGTTAAAATTGATGTCAACGTTATCAATATACTTATATAACATATAACATTCTCACATAAAACTTTATAAACTTTTTATTTCTACATTACAAATATCATTTGTAATTGCTTGAAATTCTTTTGTTTAAGGATAATATTTAAGGTAAAAAATATTTTTTGCAGATGTTATTTTGTATTAGAGAAAGAAATTTATTTTATTTATCGTACTCAACATTATAAAGATTACAAAACTATACACAATAATTTATTTTGTTTTACAAGGATTGTTTTATTCACTACAATTTTTACAATTTACAATTTACTCTAAAATAAATTTAGTTTCTTAAAGTCTAAAGTTATTATTTATTTCTCTCTTTTGCGAGAATATTTTACATGTGCGCGTATATAAAATAATTTCAATACTTATAAAAAAATATTTTAATATAATAACATATATTATACATATATAATATACATTATACATATATTTTACATTACATAAAATACATAAAATAATTATAATAATTTCAATAACACATATACCGTCCATAATATGTATTAAAATAAAAATAAATCACGCGCAGCTTATTAACAAAGCCGGATCCACTTTTCGGTGCCATGGTAAAACGATCGATTGGTGCATGTCCGTGCTAGATCCATAATTGTGGATCTAGCACGGACATGCACCAATCGATCGTTTTACCATGGCACCGAAAAGTGGATCCGGCCACGTAGTTCCGCCGGCTCTAAAATGGATCCAGTTAGCGCCACTGTACCGGCTAGAGAAAGCGTTACAGGAAAAACGGCGGCGTGGCCCCTCTCAGGTTTCTCTCTGCTCATAGTATATCTAGACCGAGCGTTATAAAAAAAAATGGTTCAGGACTTTTCGACTCAGTGATCTAATTTCCACCGAAGTCGTCAATCCGATTCTATTTCGGTGCGCATCAAATTTAACGTATTGTTTCCGCTGGAAGTAGAATAGAAGCAGCTCCGTAAAGTTAGCCGGACCACTTTAACTTTTTAATAATTAAAATTATCTAATCGTTTGGTGGTCGTTTGGTATTGATTGGTAGCCTAAAAACGTTTAGGTGGTCAATCGTTTTTTTTTAAATTAAGTAATTAAAATATTGGTGTAAAGTTAGCCGGACATTTTTAATTTTTAGTCTAATCGATTAAATCAGGGCTTATTCGATGCAGAATCGTTAGGTGGTCACAAATCCTTTATTTACAATATTTGGTGGTCCATAATTTATCCAAAAAATAAAAAAAAACCATGTGCGGTTAGGTAGTGGGAATAGCTAACTGGAAGCTGTAAAGTTAGCCGAACAAATATATTATTTACCAACCAATTTTGTTCAAATTGGTCTTAATTGAAAGACAATCGTTTGGTGGTGATTGGTAGTCTAATTACAACGTTTGGTAGTTAATTATTAGGCTACTACGATTATAAAACCATGTGCGTTGATCCTGCGCCTGCGCGTGCCTTCGTCGTGTAATAGTTCTCGCAGACCAGCGCGTTGACGCGACGCGCGATATCCAATGAGAACTCTGCTTTTCGGAAAAAATAAAGCATTCATTGGATATCGCGCGTCGCATTACCGCGCCTTTGATTAGATTCTAATATTCTGCTGGGGGATAGTAACGTTTTATATATATTTTGTTTAGTAATAATAATATCCATTGTGTATAATGTAAATAAATATAAATTTTCATTAGCCATCCCCACTACCTAACCGCACATGGTTTTTTTTTACTTTTTGGATAAATTATGGACCACCAAATATTGTAAATAAAGAATTTGTGACCACCTAACGATTCTGCATCGAATAAGCCCTGATTTAATCGATTAGATTAAAAATTAAAAATGTCCGGCTAACTTTACACCAATATTTTAATTATTTAATTAAAAAAAACGATTGACTAGTAAACGTTTTAATTAGGCTACCAATCATTACCAAACGACCACCAAACGATTAGATAATTTTAATTATTAAAAAGTTAAAGTGGTCCGGCTAACTTTACGGAGCTAATAGAAGCGAAGAAGATTGATATTTCAGTAGAGCCAACTTAATTTTTGTTTGTGAATGTAAATAAACATAATCCTTGACAAATGTCTTGTTTATTTTCCATTTTGATAATTAATACGAACAAACGGTAACTATTACGAACATCAACATATAGACTACATATCGACTATATATTGATGGTTACGAAATAATGAAAAGTAAAGGTTGGCACTATCTACTTTTAAGCGTTTCCACCAGCTCCGTGAACTTAGCCCTCCGATTCTGATTTTTTGAATTTTTTTTTTAAATCGTTTGTAAGTCGTTTGTAGGTGACTGTTAGATTAATGGCAAATTCGATTGATGTGCACTCGCTCCGTTTCAGTGGCTAGTAACTTTTTGTTACCAGACGCACATGTTTGGAGCGCGTACTTTAATACTGACCCGGGCTGTGTTCCGATTCCCCACCCGAGTGCACCCAGACATCCAGAGAGCGTTCAGATTCCTCCCAAGTGCTCTCGCCGGACTCTCAAGTGAGACGTTCAAATTGTCACTCTATTCACCCGGGAGAGCGTAAAAACCACCCGGCTCCGTGACTAGTGCGCACTAGTGCATCCAATCCAATTCGCCATAACTAAAACGTTTGTTAGATCAGCCTCTGGCTGCAAAACAAAAAATAAAAATAACCGTGAAGTTAGCCCCCAGTTTTTAATTTCAATTTTATTTAAGTTTTGCAGAAGGTCAATCGACGCAAAATCGTTTGTTGATCACGAATATACTAATTAGAACGTTTGTTAGATCGTCGTTTTTTAAATAAAAGGTAAAAACCATATTTAGTAATTTTCTAGGGAAATAATCGTGAAGTTAACCTCCCCGTTTCTAATTTCGGTAAATTTTCAGATTAACTTACACCTTACGAATCGTTTTCATTTTCACATATATTATAGAGAGCACATTCCTAAGTAATAAACATTTTGAATTTTGTGGCGCTCTCTTCTGGTTCCAGAGATATGCAATTTTAAAGTTTCACAGTTTTAATGCTTTTTCTGTTATAAATTAAGAAAAAATAATGTTTTTGTTTTTGTTGTATTTGTGTAAATCAGATGTGGAAAAAGTGTTTGTTTACATTTCGGAAACGAAGCTTCTTGAATTTTTCCATTTTTCACGCGAAGCGAAGTTCAACGCAAACCTATGGCCGGTATTCATAGTCAGTTCTTATTTCAAGACCGTCTTAAGTAATGTCTTAAGATGCTAATACGGCTCTGTGATTGGTTTAGGACCCAGTAAGCAATTTGATAACAAATTGTTGCCAAATTGGCATCAAATTCGGTCAAAACTTGGTAACAAATCCAATGCCATCTGTGTCCGCATTAAGCTTGTGTTTTGGTGACAAAGCTTGCTGACATAACCTGACAGCAAGTTGACGGCAAAAAACGAGCAAAGCTTGACATGACTTGACGTCAAATTGGTGGCAAAAATCGAGCAAGATCTGCGCAGGACAATCTGACAGCAGATTGTCAGCAAAAACCGAACAAATTCTGCAGCTTTTAGCCATTCATATAAAATAGTATATTTAAATGGATTTAAAGTCTCAAGCCTAAGTAATAAAATGATGATAAGTTTTGGTCATAAAATGACCATTAGATAATTAGATATCCTAAGTTAGGTCTCATGAGACCCAAAATATATCACATCTACGGGAGACCATTTTCTGACGTTCTTTTGATGGTAAAAATAAGACAAATTATAGTATTGTTATATAAAATCATATATTAATGTTTTAAAACGTATAAGTAAATTTAAATAATTTAATTTACAAAATTAAAGATCTTTTTGGACAGAAATTGTTCGAATAAGTGAAAATCGAACAATTATCTGTCCGATTTGCCAAAAATCAGTTCAATATCTGAATTTCTTGTATAAGAATTGTGTCAAAAATTGAACTGATAGAAATATATATATTATAATATTATTAGCGTTTTGCAGGCTTTATATACACTCATGACAAGAATTTGAATACGGGTATAGATAATGAATAACGCGCCGCATAGCGATAAGCGACGGAACTATTTTATAATACTTTGTAATAAACTGCAGATTCTGTTCGGTTTTTGCTGCCAATTTGCCATCAGATTGAGCACTTCAGATCTTGCTCAGTTTTTGCCGACAATCTGATGTCAGTCATGTCAGCAAGCTTTGCTCGGTTTCTGCCGCCAATTTGCTGTCTAGTTATGTTAGCAAGCTTTGCTTGGTTCTTGCCGGCAATCTGCCAGCTTAATCGGTAATAACAACTCTTGTACCAAATTTGTAGCCTTTTTGCTGACAATAATTTGTAGCAAGCACTTGGCAATATCTGTTAGAACAGACGTGGCTGACTGGGTAGAAATGTTACATATGTTTCAAAATTGCACAATGATAAATAATATTAGTAGAATAATAGCTAATAGAGTGAACTAATATACAACGTGTAAGAGATACGGGCACTTCTTAGACTTGGCAATTTATTGCTTTTTTACTTGTTGCTTTTTCATCGATACTTTATGTATTGTCAGCATGATAGAGCGACAAGGAGAGAACGATTGTTAATTCTTGGCTTACATTATCTTTCAGTAATTGCAAATTTATAGACCGACAAGTATGCTATCTTGATTTCTTTTCGATTATATCGATATTATCGTGTAAAAATATCTGCTACATAAATACTGATAATATGAAAGCATTTACAAGAAATATGTGATGGCTCAGTGCAAGAGTGTTCAATCTATCACGCAGTAAACTCAAGTTCAATT
>NW_021848440.1:113695-118393 GCF_003651465.1 Formica exsecta | reverse complement strand
ATTGATTAATAAAAGTGTTATCTCTAAAATATAATCTATTGAAGTTTATATTTAAATCGGGCACGAACTTATGCAATCACCTGATATATATATATTATAATATTATTAGCGTTTTGCAGGCTTTATATACACTCATGACAAGAATTTGAATACGGGTATAGATAATGAATAACGCGCCGCATAGCGATAAGCGACTGAACTATTTTATAATACTTAATAATAAGCTGCAGATTCTGTTCGGTTTTTGCTACCAATTTGCCATCAGATTGCACACTCCAGATCTTGCTCAGTTTTTGCTGATCTGATGTCGTCAGTCATGTCAGCAAGCTTTGCTCGGTTTCTGCCGCCAATTTGCTGTCTAGTTATGTTAGCAAGCTTTGCTTGGTTCTTGCCGGCAATCTGCCAGCTTAATCGGTAATAACAACTCTTGCACCAAATTTGTAGCCTTTTTGCTGACAATAATTTGTAGCAAGCACTTGGCAATATCTGTTAGAACAGACGTGGCTGACTGGGAAGTTAACTCGTACGGTTCTTGTTTCACGTAAAGAAATGATAAATACTGCTCAAACGCCTTTAAAATCTAATAATGAAAGAGTGCATGTTTTTGAAGTAAATGATTCGAGTAGTAGAGCTCTGTTACACGGCACCCTTAATCGGGTTTAATAACATCTGTAGTTGTGAAACTGACCAATCATAGCTATTCCTCTGAAGAATGGAATGACTGTGATTGGCCAGCCTTCGAACTACGGATGTTATTAAACCCGATTAGGGGTGACGTATAAACGTAGTCTTAAGTAATGTTTTAAGATGCTAATACGGCTCTGTGATTGGTTTAGGACATCTTAAGATTGTGCTTAAGACGATCTTAAATATAAGAACTGACTATGAATACCGGCCTATGAATACCGCCCTATGTGTCTAGTATTTTAATAGTGGAGCCCCCCGCAGGGGGAGCGGAACATTCTGTCTCCACGCATATACTTTTTAATGTGTAAATATAAAGTGGAAAGTTGTAAACTCCTGTGAAACCTTACTTCGCATTAAAAAGTATATGCGTGGAGACAGTATGTTCCGCCACCCTGCGGGGGGGCTCCACTATCAAAGAACTAGACACATAGGGGTTCAGAATTTTATGTGTATTCGGTTGATAGTGCACTAAAAATATGTGCTAGTGAAAACGTGTTCGACTGAACTGCATTATCCCAGTGCAGTATTATTTGTACGTTCGGTTGAAATACATTGCATTAGTGCAGAAGGCACTGAATTGCACTGAGATTTTCGACAGTGCAAAAAGGGAAAACAATTTTTAATGCAGATATCTTGTACGATATAAAAAATATAATTTTATTGTACATAATGTTTAATGAAAATTATAAAAACATATACAAAAAGCTATTTAATCCGAAATATTCTCTTTTTTCTAGAATTTATTAGAATCGGGGGGAATCGGAACACAGCCCGGATCAGTATTAAACTACGCGCTCCAAACATGTGCGTCTGGTAACAAAAAGTTACTAGCCACTGAAACGGAGCGAGTGCACATCAATCGAATTTGCCATTAGGAATGTGCCCTCTATAATATATGTAAAAATGAAAATGATCCGTGAGGTGTAAGTTAATCTGAACATTTAACTTAATTTCGATTATCTAAGTTTTGCAGAGGATCAACTGACGTGGAATCGTTTGTTGGTCACGAATATACTAATTAGAACGTTTGTTAGATCGTCGTTTCTGAAAAATAAACTTAAAATCATATCTAGTAATAAAGTAAAAATCTAGTAATTTCTTGCGCGGTCATTTTACCTAAGTTGCAAAAAGTTTATTTTTTATAACATTTTTACTCAATGCAGTGCTTAATCGATGCGAAATCGTTTGTTGATGGTAAATAATCTATTTATAACGTTTGTTATAATTATTCGGGATATTCATGCGGAGGGTTAATATCGGGGTAATAATTTTTGCTGTTAATAACCTCTAATAAATATATTATTTATTTATCTTTTCGTATATATATGGCCAAGTATGGCTCAATGCGAGTTGTTGAATTGGATTTGCATACTTTTCTGTCCAATCCATTAAATTTTTGCCAAAATACGCCAATACACAAACAATGTGCGATGTAGTGACCAGGCAAATATTCAACAACACCAGCTAGCCTAAAACAGATGGAATTGGAATTTCAACTAAATATACATAATTAAAAAGCCTAAGCCGAATTTGGTTAAAGAATCTTTGGTACTTAATTCTAGCGCCGAATATTATAATCAGAACAATATAAAGTATTTTAACAAGAGCGCTAAAAACAAACATAATACATGACGGTATTGAACGAAATATCTTAATAATGTATATTAAAATTAAAAACGCAATATATATAATTAGTATTAATATGTACATTAGTTTGAACAAATACATAGTTACATCTCTTTTAAAGGTTCACTCCACGGTTTAATCCGATCGAAAGATAATACGGAATTGTATGGTCTGGAAGTTATATTGAATCCAGGGATATTTTGAACGACATATCTATTATTGTTTAAAATTTAAGTAATGACATATGGACCTTTATAGACAGGCTTTAATTTTTTATCTTCGCCTGGTTTTAGAATTGAATCTTTGATTAGAACATAATCATCTGCATTATACAAAGTAGGCTTCTTATGGCTTTCATCGTAGTATTCTTTAGTATAGTTCTTTATTTTATTAGAGGACTCTATAGCAAGTTCTCTTGCTATATCCCTGTTTTCAACAACGTTAAATTCAAATTTAGATATTTTATTTAGAAAATTTATTAATTCAGCATCCGGGTGCCTTTTCTTTTCCACACCAAACAATAATTTCGATGGGGTAGCTTTTACCAAGGAATGGTATGTGTTATTGATTATATATTGCACAGTGTCCAAGTGAGCGTTCCAAAATTGATCATCCTCGATTATTTTTCTTAAAGAAGATTTTAGAAATCTATTTACCCTTTCAATCAAGCCATTAGCCCAAGGTGCCGCTACAGCCACCTGTCGATGAACAACATTATAGTGTTTTAAAAAGTTAGCGAATTCTTGTGAGGTGAACGCTGTTTCTCTGTCAGAAACAAGGACAGAAGGATTCCCAAAATTTTTAAAAATGACTGATAAGTTTTTGATTACTTCACGAGAGCTAGTTGACTTTGTAGCGAAAAGCCAAGTATATCTGCTAAAGGCATCTATAACCAGCAAAATATGTTTAAAACCGTCATGAGATTCCTTAATAGGACCAAAATGATCTGTATGAAAAATCTCAAATGGTTTAGTGGGAGAATCTGAAATTTGAAGTTCACCTTCACGCGAATTTACAGCTGAATTACTTAGCAAACATATTATACAGTTATCTATATAATTATTGATTTTCTTCTTGAGAGAAGGAAACCAATAATTCGCAGATATTCCCTTATAAGTTTTTTCGGGACCGCAATGTGCCATATCATCATGGTACACACGTAAAACGTTATTAATCATAACATCGGGAATAACAAATCGAGATTTATAATTGCCTTTCTTAAAGACAAGACCATCTATGAGTTCATAATTTTCATTTTCTTCAGATTCAAGTTTTGTTGCCAAAGCTTTAAGTTTAGGATCTTTTAATTGTCTGAATTGAATTTCCTTTTCTAAAGGCATTAATTATATAAAATGTACAATACGACTAAGAGCGTCTACATGCATCATGCGACGACCTTCCCGATGACATATCTTAAATCGATAATTTTGAAGTTTGAGAAGCCAACGGGCTATACGTGGATTAATATTCGCTTTGTTTACTGCAAAGACTAAGGCATGACAATCAGTGACTATGGTAAAGTCTAAACCATATAAATAGATATGGAATCTCTCAATAGATTTTACAATAGCTAGCATTTCAAGCTCAAAGCTATGATAATTAGCTTCTGCCTTATTCGTATTTTGACTATAAAAAGATACTGGACCCCAAGAACCATTTTTTTGCTTTTGAAGGAGTATTCCAGCAATGGCAGTTACACTAGCGTCAGTGTGTATTTCAGTCTCTAAATTAGGGTTATATATCTTCAAAACTGGGGAAGAAGTTAATTCTTTTTTCAAAGAATTAAAAGCTTGAACACAAACGTCATCAAATTTGAATTTGACTGATTTTCTAAGTAATGAATTTAAAGGTGTGGTAATTACTGCGTAGTTTTTGATAAACTTCCTAAAATAATTAGTCAGACCCAAAAATGTTTGAAGTTCGATCGTCTTAGTAGGTTGAGGAAAATTTGACACGGCTTCCGTGTGCCGAGAACTAAGAGTAATCCCGGAAGGGGTAATAATGTATCCTAAATACTCTATGGTTGTCTTTAAGAATAAACATTTCTTAAGGTTTAAATGAAAATCATATCGTTTAAGTCTAACAAGTACTTGTCTCAAAGTGTCCAGATTTTCCTGAATTGAAGACGACGGAATAAGTATATCGTCAATATATACAATCACTTTATTTTCTCTGATTAGCGGTTGTAAAACCATTATTAATCGTTTTTGGAACTCCGCTGGAGCTTCGCAAAAACCAAAAGGTAATTGTAAATATTCAAACTGACCTTCAGGAGTAGCAAATGAGAAATATTTAGTGTGATCAGGATGAATCCTGATATGATGGAAACCATCTTTGAGATCAAGTAAAGTGAAAATAGTCTTATCCCATAATTGAGCTAAACAA